>NC_074695.1:42474893-42699893 GCF_029448725.1 Salvelinus fontinalis
ATCACTACTGTAGTAGGGTTGGAAGGTTAGACAGGTTGTATGTATCTGATCACTACTGTAGTAGGGTTGGAAGGTTAGACAGGTTGTATGTATCTGATCACTACTGTAGTAGGGTTGGAAGGTTAGACAGGTTGTATGTATCTGATCACTATTGTAGTAGGGTTGGAAGGTTAGACAGGTTGTATGTATCTGATCACTATTGTAGTAGGGTTGGACGGTGTGATATTACTCCTGAGTGTTTCTCTGATCACCATATTGTTACTGTTGATATTCACTTGTCCTGTCCACGAAGGTCATCACCTTATTGGTATTTTAATGTTGAGTTATTACATGACGCCATGTTTTGTGAATAGTTTTTGTTGTTTTGGGAAAAATGGAGGGTTGTTAAATGGAATTTTGAGTCCTTGAGACAATGGTGGGAGGTTGGGAAGGCCCAAATACATGTGTTCATCAACAGTATACTGCTCTGTCTAGTACTGAAGTTAAAGACACTATCAGGGCCCTTGAACATGACATCAAATCTATTGAATTGAGGTTGCTCACTCAGAATGACCCCGGACTAGTCATGAACTTACAGGACAGGAGACATGAACTGAGTTCGATTTTTACATGAAAGAGTGAAGGGTGCCTTGATTAGGTCTCGTTTTGCTACCCTCAAGGACATGGATGTTATTAAAGCTTTTAAAATAAACCTAGGGCAGTCGACATTGCAACTCAAACAGATGGTCTGCCTTCTTCTCCCTGATGGGAAGGTGACCACGGATGACGGTGAGATGCGCCAACATGCCGTGGATTCCTACTCGGCCCTCTATAAGGCGGAGGATTGTGATCCTCTGTGTGTTGAACAGTTGTTACATGGACTTCCTCATTGGGCCCTGAGCAGAGAGCTGTTTTAGACTCTGACATTACTGCAGGAGCTGTCCACTACAGTTATGCAGCTCTCATCAGGAGGCCCTGGCGTCGATGGTTTACCATTTTTATGAAGTGGTGTGTGAATCTTTTCATGAGGGTTCTCTTCTTGTATCCTGTCAACGTGCTGTGCTTTCATTGTTTCCAAAAGGGGGGGATTCGGCTCTTTTGAAAAACTGCCGACCTGTATTGCTGTGTGCAGAATATAAAATGATATCTAAGTGTCTCTCAAACAGGTTTAAAGAATAGATGGATCTGTTGGTCCACAATGACCAGTCCTACTGTATACCTGAGCTCTCTATTGTTGATCACTTGTTTCTAATAAGAGATGTTTTAGACATTTGTAAATTGTCTGATGTGAATGTGGGTTTACTTTCTTTGGATCAGGAGAAGGCTTTTGACTGTGTGGACCACCAGTACTTGTTTAAAACAATAAAAGCCTTTGGGTTTGAGGATTTTTTTTTGGCTTGGATGAGTTTACTGTATGCTGGGGCCTCGTGTATGGTGAAGGTGGGAGGTGGTTTGAGCTGCCCCATTCCAGTACAAAGGTATATTAGGCAGGGATGCTCAATTTCAGGACAGTTATATTGTCTGGTAATTGAACCACTGCTTTGTTTTTTAAGAGCGAGACTTACTGGTTTCTCTGTGCCAGGGGTAATGAACGGACCTACGATAGCACTGTCTGTGTATGCAGATGACCTGACAGTTTTTATTACAGGGGGTGAAGATGTTAAGGTTCTCTCAAATGCTTTGAAGGTGTATGAGGGGGCCTCCTCAGCTAGTGTCAATTGGGCTTCAGATAGGGCCCGCTCCACAGTTACCAGGGGGGCTTCAGATAGGGCCCGCTCCACGGGCCCTATCTGAAGAAGGCCATGTACATAATATGTGTTAAAGTGTACCGGGCTTCTTCCCTAGAAGGGGTAAAAGTGACGAGGTGGGCGGGTGTGTTTGGTCCAGGTGCCTCCCCAAAAGGCTGTTGGCGCTCATCCTCCATTGGAGGATAATACATGAAGCTATAGCCACCAATATGCATCTAGTACATCTGGATCCTACCGTTGGAGAGGGTTGTCCATTCTGTGCTGAGACTGAAACTCTGGCACATCTGTTCTTACAGTGTCCCCAGGTTGGTCGGGGTGATTGACCTGAACACTAGCTGGTTCTCAGCTCTGGGAGAGGTTTCCTCTTCCCAACTGTTTATATTTGTGCCAAAGCACAGGTTTAGTAGAAGGGGTGTAGTTCTCTTACTTAACTTTGTGTCAGGGGCAGCTAAATGAGCAATTTTAAAGACATGAAAGAACAGGACTCGGGGACAGGGGTCTGTGGAGGGGCATGCTGGAGGGGATGTTGGCAGCGAGACTGAGGGTTGAGTTTGCCTGTTACCAACTGGTTAATAATATTGGGCTGTTTGTGAGTATAAGGGGTATTCAGAGTTTGAGTGTTTATTGTGTTAGGTGTCTCTCTCTCTCTCTCTCTCTCTTTCTCTCTCTCTCTCTCTCTCTCTCTCTCTCTCTCTCTCTCTCTCTCTCTCTCTCTCTCTCTCTCTCTCTCTCTCAATTCAATTCAATTCAATTCAATTCAATTCAATTTGCATAACGTAACAATGTACATATTGCCGAAGCTTATTTACAATATAAAAATGAGAATCAAAATTGTTGTCAACGGGACAACAGTAACAACAATAACCAAGTGTCAAAATAACCAACACATTGAACAATAACAATGAGTATACAGTAGAGGACATGTGCAGGTTGATTGGTCTGTCAGACACTGTCCCTCATCTTATGGCAGGCAGCAATGTAGTGCGCTGCCAACCCACAGCTCTCTGCGTCCTCCCCCAACAGGCCGTGTAGCCTACTCTCATCAGAGAGGACTTTGAAACCTTGAATAAGAGTTTCAAATTTGGGGAAATGACACTCTCTAATTGTTTTATATTTTTGACATTTTGTCAGGAAATGCAGCTCCGTCTCAGGTTCTGCTGTTGTGCAGTGGTTGCACAGCCTTTCCTCTACAGGGAGCCAGGTTTTCCTGTGTCTACCCTTCTCAATGGCAAGGCTGTGCTCACTGAGCCTGTACTTTGTCAAGGTTTTTCTAAGGTTTTGATCAGTAACCATGGTCAAATATTTAGCCACAGTGTACCGTCGATTTAGGGCCAGATAGCACTGCATTTTGCTTTGTGTTTGTGCTTGTGTTTCCCAATAAGCAATGTAGTTTTGTTTTGACTGTGTTGTAATTTGGTTTATCCTGATTGATTGGATGTTCTGGTCCTGAGGCTTCAGTGTGTTAGTAGAACAGGTTTGTGTCACGTTCCTGACCTATTTCTGTTAGTTTGTTGTATGTGTTAGTTGGTCAGGACGTGAGTTTGGGTGGGCATTCTATGTTTTCTGTTTCTATGTTGGTTTAAGGTTTGCCTGGTATGGCTCTTAATTAGAGGCAGGTGTTTGGGGTTCCTCTAATTGAGAGTCATATTTAGGTAGGTTGTTTCACAGTGTTCGTTGTGGGTGGTTGTCTCCTGTGTCAGTGTTTGTCGCACCATACGGGACTGTTCGGTTTCTTTTTGTACATCGTCATTTTGTGTAGTCTATTTTCCCTGTTCGTGCGTTCTTCGTGTTTAATGTAAGTTCGTCGTCCAGGTCTGTCTACTCCGTTTGTTGTTTTGTTAGTTATAGTGAAGTTCGTGTTTTTTTCGTCTTGTCTTTAAATAAATTATGTGTTCACAACCGCTGCGCCTTGGTTCCATCACTACTCCTCCTTTTCGGTTGAAGAGGAGGAGGACTACCGTTACAGAACCACCCACCAATCCAGAATCAAGCAGCGGTGTAATCGGAGGAAGGGACAGCGCAAGAAGGAGGAATGGACTTGGGACGATGTTTTGGACGGTAAAGGTTGCTACACATGGGAGGAGATCCTGGCTGGAAGGGATCGCCTCCCATGGGAACAGCTGGAGGCACTGAGGAGAGCAGAGGCAACCGGAGAAGGGAACCGGCGTTATGAGGGGACGCGTCTAGCACGGAAGCCCGAAAAGCCCGTGAGTACCACCCAAATATTTCTTGGGGGGGGGCTAAGAGGTAGTGGGCCAAGGGCAGGTAGGAGACCTGCGCCCACTTCCCAGGCTAACCGTGGAGAGCGGGAGTACGGGCAGACGCCGTGTTACGCAGTAGAGCGCACGGTGTCTCCTGTACGTGTGCATAGCCCGGTGCGGGTTATTCCACCTCCCCGCACTGGTAGGGCTAGATTGAGCATTGAGCCAAGTGCCATGAAGCCGGCTCTACATATCTGGCCACCAGTACGTCTCCTTGGGCCGGCTTACATGGCACCAGCCTTACGCATGGTGTCCCCGGTTCGCCTACATAGGCCGGTGCGGGTTATTCCACCTCCCCGCACTGGTCGGGCGACAGGGAGCATTCAGCCAGGTAAGGTTGGGCAGGCTCGGTGTTCAAGGGAGCCAATACGCCTGCACAGTCCGGTATTTCCGCCGCTACCTCCCCGCCCCAGCCCAGTACCACCAGTGCCTACACCACGCACCAGGCTTCCAGTGCGTTTCCAGAGCCCTGTTCCTCCTCCACGCACTCTCTCTATGGTGCGTGTCTCCAGTCCAGTGCCTCCAGTTCCGGTACCACGCACTGAGCCACCTGTGCGTCTCCAGAGCCCTGTACACACTGTTCCTTCTCCCCGTACTCGTCCTGATGTGCGTGCACTCAGCCCGGTGCCACCAGTGCCGGTATCACGCACCAGGCATATAGTACGCTTTGAGAGTCCAGTGTGCCCTGTCCCTGCTCCCCGCACTAGGCTTGAAGTGCGTGTCTCCAGTCCAGTGCCTCCAGTTCCGGTACCACGCACTGAGCCACCTGTGCGTCTCCAGAGCCCTGTACACACTGTTCCTTCTCCCCGTACTCGTCCTGATGTGCGTGCACTCAGCCCGGTGCCACCAGTGCCGGTATCACGCACCAGGCATATAGTACGCTTTGAGAGTCCAGTGTGCCCTGTCCCTGCTCCCCGCACTAGGCTTGAAGTGCGTGTCTCCAGTCCGGTGCCTCCAGTTCCGGCACTAAGCACCAGGCCTACAGTACGTCTCAGCCGGCCAGAGTCTGCCGTCTGCCCAACGGTGCCTGAACTGTCCGTCTGCCAAGCGCCGCATGAACTGCCCGTCTGCCATGAGCCTACAGAGCCTTCCGCCAGACAGGAGCAGCCAAAGCCTTCCGCCAGACAGGATCAGTCTGAGCCATCCGTCTCCGCAGCGCCATCTGAGCCATCCGTCTCCGCAGCGCCATCTGAGCCATCCGTCTCCGCAGCGCCATCTGAGCCATCCGTCTCCCCAGCGCCATCTGAGCCATCCGTCTCCCCAGCGCCGTCTGAGCCATCCGTCTGTCCCGAGCCATTAGAGCCGCCCGTCTGTCCCGAGCCGTCAGAGCCGTTAGTCAGTCAGGAGCCGCTAGAGCCATTCGTCAGTCAGGATCTGCCAGAGCCGCCAACCAGACAGGATCTGCCAGAGCCGCCAACCAGACAGGATCTGCCAGAGCCGCCAACCAGACAGGATCTGCCAGGGCAGCCAACCAGACAGGATCTGCCAGAGCCGCCAACCAGACAGGATCTGCCAGAGCCGCCAACCAGACAGGATCTGCCAGGGCCGCCAACCAGACAGGATCTGCCAGAGCCGCCAACCAGACAGGATCTGCCAGAGCCGCCAACCAGACAGGATCTGCCAGAGCCGCCAGTGAGCCATGAGCGTCCAGAGCCGTCAGCCAGCCATGAGCGTCCAGAGCCGTCAGCCAGCCATGAGCGTCCAGAGCCGTCAGCCAGCCATGAGCGTCCAGAGCCGTCAGCCAGCCATGAGCGTCCAGAGCCGTCAGCCAGCCATGAGCGTCCAGAGCCGTCAGCCAGTCATGAGCTGTCCCTCAGCCCAGAGCGGCTATTTAGCCAGAACTGCCCCTCAGTCCAGAGCTATCTCTCTGTCCGGAGCTTCCTTTCAGTCCGGAGCTGCCTTTCAGTCCGGAGTTGCCCCTCTATCCTGAGCTATCCCTTTGTCCTGAGCTATCCCTCTATCCCGGTGCTGCCCCTTGTCTCGATGTTACCCAAAGGATTAAGTGGGTGTAATATGAGGGTGGTCATTTGTAGGGGGAGATGTAAGCTGGGATTGACTATGGTGGGGTGGGGACCTCGCCCTGAGCCTGAGCCACCACCGTGGTCAGATGCCCACCCAGACCCTCCCCTAGACTTTGTGCTGGTGCGCCCGGAGTTCGCACCTTAAGGGGGGGGTTATGTCACGTTCCTGACCTATTTCTGTTAGTTTGTTGTATGTGTTAGTTGGTCAGGACGTGAGTTTGGGTGGGCATTCTATGTTTTCTGTTTCTATGTTGGTTTAAGGGTTGCCTGGTATGGCTCTTAATTAGAGGCAGGTGTTTGGCGTTCCTCTAATTGAGAGTCATATTTAGGTAGGTTGTTTCACAGTGTTCGTTGTGGGTGGTTGTCTCCTGTGTCAGTGTTTGTCGCACCATACGGGACTGTTCGGTTTGTTTTTGTACATCGTCATTTTGTGTAGTCTATTTTCCCTGTTCGTGCGTTCTTCGTGTTTAATGTAAGTTCGTCGTCCAGGTCTGTCTACTCCGTTTGTTGTTTTGTTAGTTATAGTGAAGTTCGTGTTTTTTTTGTCTTGTCTTTAAATAAATTATGTGTTCACAACCCGCTGCGCCTTGGTTCCATCACTACTCCTCCTTTTCGGTTGAAGAGGAGGAGGACTACCGTTACAGTTTGTGAACTCAGCCCCAGGACCAGCTGGATGAGGGGACTCTTTTCTTTGCTCAGCTCTTGGCATTGCAGGGCTTGGTAATGATATGAGAGGGGGTCACTGTATTTTAGATGTTTCCAAAACTTAATTGCTCTTTTTTGAGTTTTTATTATTAGTAGATATTGGCCTAATTCTGCCCTGCATGCATTGTTTGTAGTTTTCCTCTGGACATGTAGGAGAATCTTACAGAACTCTGCATGCCGTGTTTCAATGGGATGTTTGTCCCATTTGATGAAATTTTGTTTTGCAAGTGGACCCCACACCTCGCTGCCATAAAGTGCAATTGGTTCAATGACATATTCAATTCGTTTTAGCCAAATTTTAATAGGTATTTCAATTTGAATTTGCTTTTTAATGGCGTAGAATGCCCTGCGTGCTTTCTCTCTCAGTTCATTCACTGCCTCATTAAGGTGTCCAGTTGAGCTTTTTTTTAAACCTAAGTAATTGTAGTGTGTGCAGAACTCTATATATTTTGTACCAATTGAGAACTTTGATCTAATTCCCTGAGATCTGGATCTTCTCTGGAAAATCATTATTTTAGTCTTTTTGGGGTTTACTGCCAGGGCCCAGGTCTGGCAGTACTGCTCTAGCAGGTCCAGGCTCTGCTGTAGGCCATGTGCTGTGGGTGACAGCAGGCATAGGTCATCTGCGAAGCGTAGGCATTTAACCTCTGAATTATGGAGACTAACACCAGGGGCTTTCTCTCTCTCTCCAGAGAGGGAGATCACAGTGTGAAGTAGAGGAGAGAAGCTTTTATAAGAACAGAGGGACTGGAACAAAGCTCTAACACGCATGCACACACACCAGGACAACAACGACAACACAGTACATCGTGCCCCGTGCGTGTCTCTGAGCAGAGGACCCTGTCTGTTGTTCTCTGAGCCAGACTGCCTGGGCTGGCCCCTGGCCCCTGGCCCCTGGCTGGGCTGCTACACGAGGCAGACTCCTGGAAGGTCCTCTTGTTGTCCCCTCTCCTATCGACAAAAGAGCATCACTCCTCCAAGCTGTAACTCACACAGAGCCACCCCGGGATGGATGCGGGGAGAGACCTGGCCACGGGCTGATAAGAAAGCTCGTTACATAGTGTGCGTGCGCGACTCATGTGCATCTCAATCTGAGAGAGAGTGTGCGTGAGTCCCCCCCCCCCCCCCCTTGCATATTCATGTTCCATAATGAGTGACTGTGTACATCCAGAAAAAAGAGTCCTCCAGCGAACTAGAGCGAGACAGTCCAAGTTGAATGGGTTATCAGTGTAAACACGTCGAGACACAGTCAGCGTGGAGCAGAGAGGAACAGGGAGACACAGGTGCTGCTTTCACCCACTACCCAGACTCCCCCAGAATAATAATATGATAAATCCGATAACGCACGAGGGTGTGGAAGGCTTTCATTTCAGCACAGACGTGGCGGGGGTGTCCATCATCCAGATATCGATATGCCTCCTCTCTCTCTTCAGCCATCTGTGGAGGAGGCTGATGGAGGGATAGAATTGTGTCTCAAATGCCACCCTGCTCCCTATATATGGGCCCGGGTCAAACGTAGTGCACTAAGGAATGGGGTGCCATTTGAGACGCACACCGTACTTTGTGAGGGGTTGCCGTGATACTGTAGCGATAAGCTCCAGTTTAGAATCCTACTGGTTGGTTATCTACAGTGGGACTGCTGACTGCGGCACTCTGAATTCGATAAGGGACCGTTCATTCAGTACTTCAGTACTTGTGTGTGTGTGTGACCGTGTGTGTGTACGCGCATATGCATGTGTTTGCGCTGCTGGTGTTCATACACGTGTTTAGAGCGTTCGCGGTTAGTGCGGGAGGCCACTGTGTTCAGCAGGTTTCTGACGAGCCGGGTCTGTGAGGTGACTGTGAGGCCGTGGCCCTGCCATGCTCTTCCCCCTTGGAGGAGGGTTGCTCCGAGGTTGGAGGTCAGAGGTCAGAGCCAATAGGGCTTCAGTACAGGATTTTCCCGACTGGAGAGATGTACGGTACGTGTGAGTAGAATGAGGAATAGAAGTGTGGCACTCTGGAGACATTGACAGTGTTGTAGGGATTAGTGTTTGGAATCATGTAGAAATGTGTGAGAGTTATTATGTGTGTGGTAAAGAGTGTTAGTGTCTGTTATCTGCATAATGCGTACATCCTGTAATCTGCAGTGCATTCGGAAAGTATTCAGACCCCTTGACTTTTTCCACATTTTGCTACGTTACTGCCTTATTTTAAAATTGATTAAATCGTTTTTTTCTCTCACCAATCTACACACAGTACCCCATAATGACGAAGCAAAAACAGGTTTTTAGACTTTTTTGCAAAATATAAACTGAAATATGACATTTACATAAGAATGCAGACCCTTTACTCAGTACTTTGTTGAAGCACCTTTGGCAGCGATTACAGCATCAAGTCTTCTTGGGTATGACGCTACAAGCTTGGCACACCTGTATTTGGGGAGTTTCTCTCATTCTTCTCTGCAGATCCTCTCAAGCTCTGTCAGGTTGGATGGGGAGCGTCGCTGCACAGCTATTTTCAGGTCTCTCCAGAGATGTTCGATCGGGTTCAAGTCCGGGCTCTGGCTGGGCCACTTGACATTCAGAGACTTGTCCCGAAGCCACTCCTGTGTCGTCTTGGCTGTGTGCTTAGGGTAGTTGTCCTGTTGGAAGGTGAACCTTCACCCCAGTCTGAGGTCCTGAGCGCTCTGGAACAGGTCTTCATCAAGGATCTCTCTGTACTTTGCTCCGTTCATCTTTCCTGACTAATCTCCCAGTCCCTGCCGCTGAAAAACATACCCACAGCATGATGCTGCCACCACCATGCTTTACCGCAGGGATGGTATTGGCCAGGTGATGAGCGGTGCCTGGTTTCCTCCAGACGTGACGCTTGGCATTCAGGCCAAAGAGTTTAATCTTGGTTTTGTCAGACCAGAGAATCTTGTTTCTCATGGTCAGAGAGTCTTTAGGTGCCTTTCGGCAAACTCCAAGTGGGTGTCATGTGCCTTTTACTGAGGAGCGTCTTCCATCTGGCCACTCTACCATAAAGGCCTGATTGGTGGAGTGCCGCAGAGATGCCCATCTCCACATAGGAACTCTGGATCTCAATCAGGGTGACCATCGGATTCTTGGTCACCTCCCTGACCAAGGCCCTTCTCCACCGGTTGCTCAGTTTGGCCTAGCGGCCAGCTCTAGGAAGAGTCTTGGTGGTTCCAAACTTCTTCCATTTAAGAATGATGGAGGCCACTGTGTTCTTGGGGATCTTCAATCATGCAGAAATTGTTTGGTGCCCTTCCCCAGATCTGTGCCTCAACACAATTCTGTTTCTGAGCTCTACGGACAATTCCTTCAACCCCATGACTTGGTTTTTGCTCTGAAATGCACTGTCAACTGTGGGACCTTATATAGACAGGTGTGTGCCTTTCCAAATCATGTCCAATCAATGGAATTTACCACAGGTGGACTCCAGTCAAGTTGTAGAAACATCTCAAAGATGATCAATGGAAACAGGATGCACCTGTGCTCAATTTTGAGTCTCCTAGCAAAGAGTCTGAATACTTATATAAATAATGTATTTATTTTTTAGTATTTTTAAATGTGCACAAATAAAAAAAAAACTGTTTTCGCTTTGTCATTATGGGGTATTGTGTGTCGTGTGTGTGTGTGTGTGTGTGTGTGTGTGTGTGTGTGTGTGTGTGTGTGTGTGTGTGTGTGTGTGTGTGTGGAATGCTGAAGAGGGGACCATTTGTTTATGTTCCTGGAAGATGACAAAAGACATCCCCCCCACCTCCCTCCCGGTCCCAACCGGCCCCTCTCTCTCCCCCTCAGCCGGGGCCTCTGTTTAACTTTTCTCCTCCCGCTCTGTTTACTCTAAAGGGGCACCATTGATTTCCATCCACCACTGTACACAGAGCTGAGAACCACCCAACCATAATTTATATGAGATTGAGGACCTAGGCTATATGGGGACATGGCCCATCCCAAAGTTTGTGATGATGTTCATAAAATCTTGATCACCCTCACCTTTGAAAGTGTTTTCTTCTCTTGTTCTGTTTGAAACGACAGATGTAGGATCTTAAACTGACCACCCTGTTGCAGGAGAACTTTCCTGCAATGTAAAACCTTTTAAACGTGTAGTGTGTTTGACGTTTGAAAAGGCTTCTTTAAGTTTGTAATTTCCACTTTGAAATTTCAGACTTGATTTTCCCTTCCAAAGAATGTATCAACCACCACAGAAATGTCCAACAATTAAAATCAACATAATAATTCACATTTCCTGTCGCTGCAGTTTTCCTGCTGTAGAAAACTGGCAAAAATTAAGATTCTACATCTGTAAATGTGTCCGGATCGAGCCTGACATTAATAAAATATTGGACCACCTGGCAGATCTTTTAGCATGTACTGTTCCTCACTCACAGACTCAGCTAGACTTTATAAATACCTCTTTATAAATAGACGACTGAGATTCTACATTGAGCTTAAACATGGTGGCGATGTGAAACATTTAGCAGACAGTGGGCTCTGTTACGTACAGAGAGACATTTTTTGTGGGCATTGTTGGGCTTGTGGTTGGTAGGTTTGAGAGTCCGCGTGTGTCTGAGGGTGTGTGTGTATGTGTGTTTTGGGAGGGGTGGGGGTGGGGGGTGTGCGTGTGTGTGTGTGTGTGTGTTCGTGTGTGCTCTGCCGGTGTCAGCGTCTTTACAGTCCTGGGGCTCTGCTTGGTGACAACTTTAAACGGTTGGACGATCGATGCGAAAACAGAAAACCCCAAAAGCTGTCAAAGCATATACTGTGTAAAGTCAGTCTGTGTATATGTCCGTATGTGTGTACATGTGTGTATATGTGTGTACATGTGTGTGTATGTTTGTGTGTGTGTTCGTGAGTGGCTCACGCAGAGCTGCTCAATATGTGTAAGACAGAAAGAGAGAAAGCTCATCTCTCTGTAATTATGGCTGTGGATGGAGGTTTAAGTGTGTATAGTGGATTTCTACTGCTGCATCTCTGAGGGTTAGCGAGCGCAGAGAGAGACTGTACTGGCTCTGTTGAAGGCCAGGCACGCAGCACAAAGATAGCTTCATAGGAGCCCTAATACACACACACACACACACACACACACACACACACACACACACACACACACACACACACACACACACACACACACACACACACACACACACACACACACACACACACACACACACACACACACACACACACACAACCGCAATATTGGTATGATTACTTATAAAGCTGAGCAAATGTACTCTCATTTGAAAACGTCTGTGTCAGGTTGTGGCCTCGGCAGTTTTGTGGTGTCAGCGTAGCTGTTCGTTATTCAAGCAGAACATTCACTAAGGTCTAATAGTGTACAAACATGACCTGGCACACCTAACCGTACTGGGTTTATATGAGGGAGGAGGAGTGAGCCTGCCTGGCTGCCTGGGGGTGGTTACCAATAGCACTTAATGGATTATTCAACCAGAGCTTCCATCGGGTGCTGAAACGTCTGTGGCCATGAGGCATGGTTTCAGGACGGTACATACGTTACGTAGTGTACATCACATCACCACAGCACAGGCATCCTCTGGCTGACATCCCCGGCGATAGCGAGGAGATGCATCCACGTTAGATGGAATCAAGTAAGGTTCTTATGTAGGTAGTTATACTATTAAAATAACATCCAAAGAAAGGACATACATTCACATTGTTGCGGAAAGTATACGTTATTTCGTCTGGTACTGAGGAAATGGCAAGGTTGTTGTTGGAGCAGTACATGTCTGTGAGGATGTCGGTAGTGACGCTTGTGTGATACTACTCCGTGGTTAGTACTCCTCTTGCGCACACTAGGCTGGCCAGGGAGAGAGAGAGGGGGGGGGGGGGGGGGGGGAGAGAGAGAGAAAGAGACAGAGACAGAGAGACAGACAGTGACAAAAAGAGTGAGAAAGAGACACAGAGAGAGAGCGATAAAGCGAGAGAGAGAGAGAGAGAGAGAGATAAAGTGAGAGAGAGAGAGAGAGAGAGAGAGGGCTGCAGTGCTTTGACAGTTTTACTGACCACATTGAATTTGAGGAGCCAGGCAGAGACAGAAAAGGGCAAGAGGAATGAGCAGGGTGTCAGTCTTCATGACAAATCACTCAGTCCCCAATGGCGTCCTCTGGGACACACAGCACTCCCATTGGTCCACACAAATAGAAAAAAGTCCCTCTTTCTCTCTCTCTCACCCTCTCTCTTGTATCTCTTTCACTCTCCCTCTCTCTCTCTCTTTATCTCTCTCTTTATCTCTCTCTCTCTCTCTTTCTCTCTCTCACCCTCTCTCTTGTATCTCTTTCACTCTCCCTCTCTCTCTCTCTTTATCTCTCTCTATTAGGTCAGTGACAGAAGTGGGACAGTGAAAGAGAACGAGGAATCTGTCTCTAGGTGGTGTTCTAAAGAGCTGAAATGTAAATACAGAGTCCCTGGTCTGGCTAATCACTTGAAAGCATCTCACTAATGTGTCCTGGCCTGCATCATCGGCTCATCTGCTATCCCTTAGACCTGCAGACTTCCCTCACCAAGCAGAGTACGGTGCCATGACTCGGCTCCTGTCCTGAAGCATCCAAACATTTAAGCAAAAGGCCTGGGGGGGGTGTGGTATATGGCCAATATACCACGGCTGAGGGCTGTTCTTATGCGCGACACAACGCAGAGTGCCTGGACACAGCCCTTAGCCGTGGTATATTGGCCATATATCACAAACCCCGGAGGTGCCGTATTGCTGTTAGAAACTGTTTACCAACATAAATAGAGCAGTAAAAAGAAATGTTTCGTCATACCTGTCGTATACTCAGTGGCGGATTTTGGCATAGGCGACATAGGCAGCCGCCCAGGGCGGCATGGGGGACAAGCACAAAATATATGTATATATATCCCAAATGATGACATTTGTGCGATTGGTTTTCTATCGCTAATTTGCACATCACGTCAATGATATCATGTCGCCGTGTGGGACTGTGAGTCAATTAACCTTGTCGGAGTGGGCGCCCTGATTCTAGTTTGTGAGCTAGGTAGGCTACTGCCTGGGAAGTGCTCCCACTCAGAAGTATGAGATGGGGGGGTAAGTTGACCTCAGGTCTCCCCACTGGAAGCCCGAGGTAGAAGTAGCGGGGGAATCTATCAAATCGCGCACCTCTAACTTTGTACAGTACTAATGCAATTAGTAATGCAATTAGTTGTGCAATTTAGTTTGTGTGTTTCTTGTTTGAAGTGCAATAGTGTAATAATCAGGTTCTCTTCTTTATAAGTGTGTTATTATCTTTGTGTATTTTTGTTATATAGGTTTTGTGCAATTTTTGTTTTATTTGTGTGTTTCTTGTTAGCAATAGGGTAATAATTCAAATCTCTTTTTTATTTGTATTTATATACTACAATTTGTTTTTATTCCTCTTTTTTACTTCTTCTTGTTATTTATGAGTCTTTAGGAGTCTCTCTCTCTCTCTCTCTCTCTCTCTCTCTCTCTCTCTCTCTCTCTCTCTCTCTCTCTCTCTCTCTCTCTCTCTCTCTCTCTCTCTCTCCACTTTGACTCGCACTGGTCCCTTTCTCCATTATTGTGGTTGTGATTTGGAGTTGCCACGGTTCCCTCAGTCTGTTTTCATCTGCGTTATCAGTGGAGGGAAACACACACCCTTCCTCAGTTTAGATGGCCACAGCCTGAAACCAGCCAACAAACACCTCTGTTTTTCAGTTTTGTTTTTCTTCAGTATGTGAGGGCAAGCCTGAGAGAAAGGAGTTTGATTTCCTGGCACTGCGCTCAATTTCACTTTTAATTGAAGGAGGCCCATTGCCTGCATCCTGCTTTTGTGTGGGATCCGGTCCAGGCCCTTTTCATGTCCGTATACGATCCAATCTGGGACAGTCATCATAGTGGCTTGACTGACCCAGGGATAGACACAAACAATAGAAGTGCTGATCTAGGATCAGTTTGACATTTTAGGTTATAATGAATGTGATGACATAGACGGGGGACGGTGGGGCTGATCCTAGATCAGCACTCCTACTCAGAAACGCTTTATGAATACAGGCCCTGAAGACGGAGGGTGGCCAGACTGGACATGGAGCTCCACACTATATGGGTGGGAAAGTTTACCCCAGACACCAATACACATAAGTAGAATATACACTAGCCACTTATCACCATAGTATGACATGGAAGAAAACCATTCAAGAATTGCTCAGATCAGCTGTTCCATTGGTTGCACATATTGATTGATAACTGATTGTTACAAGTTCGGCAGGGGAAATGTATTAATGCAGTCTTGATGGTCACACGCCTATTTCCAAAGCCCAATCACTGCATTTCTGCTTTATCACAGCCAATCAAACCATTAGAGTGTTCATGCATAGTATATTGGGCCTGTACCTTATGCATGGGAAATAGAGAGGATGGGGGTAGTTAAAAAGTTAACCCCTGTCCAGGAGCCACTCACCCCACTGGTTTGTGTGAGGGGGATTTGGGCCCCCTAATCAAAGGGCTACGCAGACACCTCTTTTACGCTGCTGCTACTCTCTGTTTATAATCTATGCATAGACACTTTAACTCTACCTACATGCACATATTACCTCAATTACCTCGACTAACCGGGGGCCCTGCACATTGACTCTGTACCGATACCCCCTGTATATAGCCTCGCTATTGTTATTTTACTGCTGCTGTTTAATTATTTGTTACTTTTATTTTCTATTTTCCATTTTTTACTTATCTATTTTTTAATTAACTATTTTTTATTATTATTTTTAATCTTAAAACTTTTTAAAGCATTGCTTGTAAGTAAGCATTTCACTGTTGTATTCGGCACATGTGACAAATAACCTTTGATTTGATTTGGCCCCCAGTTTATGTTTGTAGTGTGCAGTCCCTGTCTGAGTTTTGCTTATGCAGGCGTTTTTCTCGGAGCAGGCCGTAGCCCTTTCCTGCCGTCATGGGTAGAATGTTGTTCATATTTTTCAGAAGTTCATCATTAATAAACATTATTTCAAAAACTCAGCCGAAAATCCAGTGCTCCTACGTCAAACGGTTTTGTTATATTTCAGTCTTCGGTGATGTATATAACGTGTAATTTTGTGATGCAAACACAAAATGTAATACATTTCAACTCTGTATCTGACATGGTACAGGTGTCTTCTTTTTTTAAGCCCATAACCATGTGTGTTAGGTGTACACTTCTGTTTCAAAATAGATTTGTTTGACTACCAATAAACACTCTGTGTGACCCTGATTTAGCCCACTGCAGTAAAAGGTTAAACAGAGGAGGGTTATGGGATTTGGGACCTCGAGGCCTTGAATCTATGTTTATTAAAGATAATCGATGGTGACTGCCCTCTCTCTCTCTCTCTCTCTCTCTCTCTCTCTCTCTCTCTCTCTCTCTCTCTCTCTCTCTCTCTCTCTCTCTCTCTTGCTCTCTCTTTTTTCTCTCTCTTTCTTTCATTCCTTCTATCTCATTTTCTTTCTCTCTCACCTCCTCTCTCTTTCTCTCAATCACTCCCCCTTTCTCTATCGCTCTTTCCCCTCCTCCACAAATGCTGAAAAAAGGAGCTCGTTGTGACCCAGCTACCACCCTACGAAGGGGACTTTTAAGATCACCCCTCCTTTGGGGTTGAGAAATTATTTATATTTTCCATATTTACATACAGGATTTCCTCAATAAATGGGTGGAAATCCAACCTAAAGATGGTAGGATCTGTGTCTTCCCTATTGGGAAGGAGGAGAGGGTGGAGGAAGAGGGCCCTCGGAGTGTGGTGTCAGGAAAATAACCTCACACTCAACGTCAACTAAACAAAGGAGATGATCGTGGACTTCAGGAAACAGCAGAGAGAGCACCCCCCTATCCACATCGACGGGACAGTAGTGGAGAGGGTAGTAATTTTTAAGTTCCTCGGTGTACACATCACGGACAAACTGAATTGGTCCACCTACACTGACAGCGTGGTGAAGAAGACGCAGCAGCGCCTCTTCAACCTCAGGAGGCTGAAGAAATTCGGCTTGACACCAAAAGCACTCACAAACTTTTACAGATGCACAATCGAGAGCATCTTGTCGGGCTGTATCACCGCCTGGTACGGCAACTGCTCCGCCCACAACCGTAAGGCTTTCCAGAGGGTAGTGAGGTCTGCACAACGCATCATCGGGGGCAAAGTACCTGCCCTCCAGGACACCTACACCACCCGATGTCACAGGAAGGCCATAAAGATCATCAAGGACAACAACCACCCGAGCCACTGCCTGTTCACCCCGCTATCATCCAGAAGGTGAGGTCAGTACAGGTGCATCAAAGCAGGGACCGAGAGACTGAAAAACAGCTTCTATCTCAAGGCCATCAGACTGTTAAACAGCCACCACTAACATTTAGTGGCCGCTGCCAACATACTGACTCAACTCCAGCCACTTTAATAATGGGAATTGATGGAAATGTATGTAAAAATGTATCACTAGCTACTTTAAACAATGCCACTTAATATAATGTTTACATACCCTACATTACTCATCTCATATGTATATACTGTACTCTATACCATCTACTGCATCTTGCCGTCTTTACGTAATACATGTATCACTAGCCACTTTAAACAATGCCACTTTTATATGTTTACATACCCTACATTACTAATCCCATATGTATATACTGTACTCTATACCATCTACTGCATCTTGCCTATGCCGTTCTGTACCATCACTCATTCATATATCTTTATGTACATATTCTTCATCCCTTTACACTTGTGTGTATAAGGTAGCTGTTGTGAAATTGTTAGGTTAGATTACTCGTTGGTTATTACTGCATTGTCGGATGTAGAAGCACAAGCATTTCGCTACCCTCGCATTAACATCTGCTAACCATGTGTATGTGACAAATAACATTTGATTTGATTTGATTTTGATTTGAAGAGGAGTATACTGCTCCTCTTCAAATAAAAAAAAAAAGGTGCTATCGAAAACCAAAATGGGGAAAGCTATAGAACCCTTTTGGAACCCTTTTTTCTAAGAGTGTAGTGAGATAAGGAGTCGATCCATGCTGGTTTGTTTACCCTCATCTTCCTGATATGGGAGAGCATACCGATGGTACTTACAATACCGAGAGCCAGGTTGAGATAAGCTCTTTCCCTCCCTCTCCACCTTGACCTACTTTAACACATATTGAGGGCACTCTCAGGCATCAGTTCTAAATCTCAGCCCAGAGTGCCTGCCCCTGCAGATCTCCTGACACAGCAGTAACAACAGCAGCAGGCATAACATAACATTGGTGCTTACAGACATCTGTAAATCTATGCATGGGATCCATGTAAAGTCCTTAGGCTAAATTGTCCGTTTCATTTAAGTCCACCTTTTTCATTACCTGCGATAATCTTTCTTACTATGATCTCCCTCACTACTCCACATTGACCTCCCGACAGGGCCACTTTATTTTGTACTACAATGTTCTCTATTGTACAGTATAAGAGCATCACACAGTGAGTAAGAGTGAGAATCGCAGAATGGTGAACTTACTAAATGACTAGAGTTGACTGTGTGATATTAGGTTGCTTCTTGTGTAAATATTTTCCATCTGGATTTGAATGATTTGTACATCAGGTGAATGTTTAGTTGGAGGGGTGGAGGGGTAGGAGACAGGTACTGGGGAGATAGTAGGACAGAGGTGAGGAGGTATTAAAGCCATTTTTTTCTCAATATCAAATCATTTCTGGGAAATAATTCATTACAGGGATTGTTTTAAATTAAAATGGTAAAAAATAAGAAAATAATTGCTTCTTAGCGAAGAGCAATTTCTCAAGCAGAATTTAGCTAGAACTGGCTGCAAACTTGCATACTTGCTACTTCTCGACCACTACCTCCGACACTCACTCAGTTGCCCCTCTTGAAGCAGGGCAGTGTAAACAGAGCTGTCTTGTTGAGCCAATACTCAATACTCAATACTCACATGCTAACAGCAGAGCAATCTTTTTGAAACAGCTGAAATGTATAGATGTAACAGTATAACTTTAAACCGTCCCCTCGCCCCGACCTCGGGCGCGAACCAGGGACCCTCTGCACACATCAACAACTGACACCCACAAAGCATCGTTACCCATCGCTCCACAAAGGCCACGGCCCTTGCAGAGCAAGGTGCAACACTACTAATAGGTTTCAGAGCAAGTGACGTAACTGATTGAAACGCTACTAGCGCGTACCCGCTAACTAGCTAGCCATTTCACATCCGTTACATAGACATTTTCCAAATATTTTAGATTTCCCACTGGGCACAGACGTAATTTCAACGTCTAGTTTTGTTTACGTGAATTCAACTTCATATCAACAACAAATGTCACCATGTCATTGGATTTATGTAGCTTAAATGTTGGGTGAAAAAAACCCTGAAATTTCCTTATGTTGATGAGTTTTTGCAAATCCAATCAGTTCTCCACGTTGATTAAATGTCATCACACCGCGTCATTTTTTGTTGAAATGACGCGGGAACAACGTTGATTCAGCCAGTTCTTTTCCCCCAGTGGGTTGTTTCATCGAGTTTTTACCTGAAATTGCAGTAACAGCTTGTAACATTCGGACATTTTTTGCAATAGCTGCCGGCTGCACTGAGCCACGTAAAACTACGGAAGCCCATGCCTACCGCCAATTTCTTTTAAATGTAGATCATACAAATGGGACATTTGATTTCAGAGGTGGCACTACAGGTTACAGAGTGGTGGAGGAAAACAGTCTTCCTGGGGCCCAGAGTTATTTCCTGATCTGATATTAGCCTAGGTTAATTCCTTACCCTAGGTGTAGGGTATGACATAGTAATAAATCAGATGTTAAACACAGTTTTATATGGGCTAAGATGGGACCAGATTATTTTTCTAATCAGGTCATATGGTTTTAAATCTCCTGGCACTAGGGAGGATAAAAACATTAAAAACCCTTTACACAGACAAATAGACAACAACTGCGATTAGGCAATAAAAATGACAGGGCTGAGCTCGCTGTATGCAGGGTTGCGTCGTGTAGGCCAGGGGCGTCAAACTCATTCCGTGGAGGGTCTAGTGTCTGCAGCTTTTATCATTGGTATCCTTGGTTAATTCTCATATATTAAAATAGCATACAAAATATGCTATTTTAATATATGAGAATTAACCAATGATATCAGGCCACACCCGGCCATGATTACAGACACCTGTGTGTGTGTCTTTTGACACTATATAAACTAGTTACAGCAGTGTTTGTCATTATACCCTGATGAAGACAGCTTGTCTGTCGAAACGTTGGACATAAATATTTTTTGCATCTGAGCTCCTAGAGTGTGCTGCTCTCCTTTATTTTTGAATTGATAAAAATGAAACCTGGTTGTTGTAATGTTGTAAGGTAAGCCTACTGTACTTTTATATTCGTACGAGAGGGTTAATCATTCATTTTTGTTAAGCTAATGCAACTTGATGAAGACATGCTGTTAGCAACTGTGTCATGAGCTAAAATGTCACGAGCGTAGCCTACAGACGAGAAAATAAACCCTTTGTCTGCACATGCTTGTAAATTGTTGCATTATTCAAGAGTGTAATATGGTTTGGTTGAATTATTCATTAGTGTAATATGTTTTAGAAGAAAAGCTTGGCATCGTTGAATAGTTTGTGCTTACTGGCTAGTGGCTACTATGCTTTTTTACAATCAGTCTGAGCTGAGAATCAAGAATGACGTGTATTCTCCTTCATACCTCATAGTGGGAATAGGGTCCTAGCTGTTATTGGCAGAGAAGTTTGGAACTTTCTTTCTTATTGGTCTATTAACCATTTTACCGCCTGGTGATGTCACCCGGCAAGCCAAAACTTAATCCCATCAAAACAGGTCTCATCTTTTCAAACAGCTCTTACGCTAAAATGGCATTGTCATCATTTTCTAAATGTCACAGCATTGTTCCAACCTCATAGTGCGGAAGTATATGTAAAACACAGGAAATCACATTTTTGAATGCACTGAGCCTTTAACTACTGTAAAAGTGGTCGACACATGTCCTGGACTGGTGAGGTAAGTGTGTGTGTGAGTGTGTGTGTGTGTGTGTGCCCTCTTGTGTGCGTGCTCCCATGTGTGCATGTGTGTGTGTTTGTTTGCGAGCACGCATGTGTCTGCATGTGCACGGCGAGGGCGGCGCCAGGTCCGTTGGAATGCACCCAAGTGTGAAATGAAATGCATTATGGGCCTGCCAGGCAGCTTGGTGCTGTGGGAGGAGTCCCTCTGGCAACACTCGGGGCAGACTTCCCTCTTTCTTTCACTCCCTCCATTTATACATCTTTTATTATATAGTTATATAGCACTTTTTCTTTTTCTCTCTCTGGTATCTGTATCTCGCTTTACTTTGGTGAATTTGAAGAGGATTCGAAAGGTGACAGTCTCTCCATGACTGGGGATGCTTCACTGACCAAAATGAAAGTCTAAAGTTAAACATGAGATAATAATGGACTCATCTATTTTAGTGAGTGGTTCATCTCATAGGGTATATTTGTGTTCCATTTTTTAGCTCCCTTGACAAGTTCTAAATAGAAAGACGTATAAACATCTGACTTGTGTTACATAAGATGTGAACCCAGTCCCCTAGGACACCTAATGGTCATGAACTGTGGAGCCATTTTAAAAGAGCTGCTCCATTACATAATGACACTGTGATTTATTTCACCCTCTGATGATAGTGTCACCTCTACCCAAACAGGAAGTCTCGCTTTGTTTTTAAATGTCGCTGGGGTGAGGTCATTTCCTGTCTGTCCACCAGCCAGTCGGCCGGCCGGCGACATTCAAACCCACACTTGTTTTGTTTTAAAAGGAAGACAGGCGGAGAGAAAGAGAGAAAAAAGAAACTCAAATCCCAGATGTTTCCAAAACGTGTAGCCAACAGGATCATGCACCGCCCCTCTAACCCCCCCCCATCCCCCCCTTCAACAAAACCCCCGAAAGTCAGTTACCCTCTGATGACATCACAGTCAAGTGTAACTAATCAGAGGACAGAGAGCAGCCTGTGTGAAACAGACACAGGCGGACTCTTATGTCTATTTTAGTACATTAGAACGCTAGAGGACACAAACAACAAGACGGATGTGATGGACACACAGCCGAGAACTACGTTGCATATTCACTGCAGAAAACCTCCTCCATCTCTTTCTCTCTTTCTCCCTCGGCAATTTCTCTCTCCTTTCTCACTCCTCACTGTATTCCCCCCTCTACCTTCTCCTCCTCCGGCTTCTCTCCCTCCCCTCTTCTCTCTCTGCCCAGTGTTTTATCATTTCTCTCTGCAGCTGCCCAGTCAGCTCAGAGAGTGCATACAGGGACAGCTGGGCTGCAGAGAAAGACAGAGTGAAAGAAAGTAAGAAAGAGAGAGAGAGAGAGAGAGAGAGAGGGGAAGAGAGAAAGGACACAGAGAGAGAGGGAGCGACCGCGATTTCTCTCTCTCACAAATACCAAACCCACAACCAATATATTGTCGTGTTATTTCAAGAATAATAAAAAAAAAAATATATATATATATATAATGATTTTTTTCAAACAAACATTTATTTGTGAACTATATGACAAACAGGAGGCAATGCGATCTCAGGTGAACGGGCTACATAGTTGGACCCCCCCCCCCCCCAAAACCCCCTAAAAATCCACTCAAAATCACCTCTTTTCATTTATTTATCTCTTCCTTTCATTTCCTTTTTTCAAAACGAGTATGTACAAATAAATGTTCAAGTGTCTCTAGAAAGGGAGAGCGCTACATACTTCAACAGTCAGCTCAGCGCCACTGTAGACATTCAGCTTTATTCTCTATGCGAGGATAGAAAGAGTACAAATTATACCTCAATGTATTCTTTTCAAGTTACAATACACGTGATTCTTTTTTGTTGTTGTTTCGTTGTCAGTCATTGCATTCTTCTTTTACCAAGAGTCAATGTATTAAAAAGAAAGAAAATATATCAAGCGAATATACAGGCAATCTTTCAGTAATAATTTAGCTAATATTATTAACAGCATAAGCTAAGAATTCATGTACATATTGCTAGGCATTGTGACATGACAGTGGACAGTGTGGATGGGGAGGTGACATAATACAGTTTGCTTTAGGACAGATGAACAATGTCAAAGGTATGGTACAGTGGCATTGCCCTCTCATGCCTAGCAGTAACGCTCTCTAATTGGACTGTTGCTTTAGAATGTGCCAAGGCTCTCTCCTATCATTGGCTACCTGCTGTGTGACCAGCTACTGTTACCTGAGGGGGAGGAGCCTGCCAGACAGGTAGAAAGGCTATATTAGACCCGAAACAACTTCAAAAACACAAGAGGAAAGACCTTTACTGTAAACATAAGAACCTGAAGTGTATTAAGAAGAAGCATATCATATTTTCAGTTCCCTTTAAATTCAGGACTTCACTTTTCCATTCACTTCATGTGCTCTGTTAATTGTTTTGGGAAAGTAGAAGAGCAAAGTGGTCTTTGATACTGTATAACACTTTAGTATGTTTTGATGACAATGAGATGGCAGAGCCTTGCAGAGTACGCCTATATCCCTGACACTAACTTGACTGTACACAGTCTGTATCTATCTGGACCACGGGGACTGTAGGTAACTGGGCAAGCGCAGTTGTCAGAAGAGCTGCTGCTCACCAAGACAACTTTATATCAGAAAGGCACTCTAGTGACCTTATTATTGACAACACAACAAACATGGTGGGCCTCGGGCAGGTAGGCAGGTATTGCGTTTAGTTCTTCCAGGTCCTGTTTGTGAGGAGGGCAGGGAGGTAGCAGAGGACGGGTTGGGCAGCAGCTTCTATCAAAGGCCGGAGGAACCAGACCAGTTAGTCTGTCTGTGTGGACTGGAATCATGCTCGTCAGTGGTTGGATGGCTGGGCCTGGGAGAGACTGTGGGTCTGAACCACAAGGTGGTGGGTTATGTGCGTGTCACACATTCATTGAGGATCTCGGGGGTAGCGGCCAAATCAGTGTTTTTATGACAGTGACATGCTCATCTTTAAGGCACCTGCCAGGGACTGACTCCTAACCAATAGCCATTTATATAGAGTACTCTGTGCCACTGCCAATTTGGCAAAAACTGAGCCTTTTCTCTTACCTAAAAGCCTTGTAAAAAGCCATTTTTTCAATTAGGGAAGAATCTGCACTATTAGTTCAGCACCATTGCAATCCGAGAAAAACAAACAAACAGATATAAACATTTATATATATATATATATATATACACAAATAATTTACTTCTCTGAAAAAAGTTCCTTGGTATCAAAAGAACGTAAACCATTCGCTCTCTCTCTCCGTGCTTCTAAGAGTTGGTGACGACTTGTCACTTCTGAATGACGTGTACATAAGAGTGTACTGTATATCCACCTTGTGTCTAAAATCAATATAAGAACAACAATGTGGGGTCCTAGTTGTCGTTTGGCGCGAGCTGACCTAGTCCAACAGGCACTTCAAAGTCACCATAGTAACAGGCTGACTGACAGCTATCAGACCTTAAAGGGACACTTCAAAATGGAAGGAATCAATCAAATATAACTAGACAATTTCTCAGTCTCTCTCGTCTCGGATTTCATTTCAAGGTACAAATAACCCTCTTCACAACCAAGGCTTTTGTCGTCCCCCCCCCCCCCCCTTTTAAAGATATCATTTCTTCATTAAACATATTACACAAAGGATCTCACGAACTGAGTGATGACGTGAGAAAGTAACGAGCTAACCTTCTGTAGAGGACGTTGTCACACAAAGCAGGAGAAAAGAGGTCAGGAACACACCGACAGTCAATGAAAGAGAAACACGCACAATTGAACAGATTACCCAGAGTGTCATTGGAATTGTAACTTAAACAAAGGAATGCATTTTGTCTCAAAATGGGACAAGTAGTTTGCGTTTTTTTCCTGGCAGGGATCTTTACAGCTGGGTTTAAATTGAGTATAGTTCCTCCTGTACTCATACAGCCTACAGTACAGTACACACAGGAGACACCCCTCATAGTCCTAACCACCATACTATCATTGTGTGCCAACAGCAGGCAGATGACAAACCTTCAAACAACCTTCAGAAAACATAGGATCATATTATACGTGATATATCGTAGCAACGTCAATGTCCTAGCCCGACATCGGATTCAAGTCTTTTGGAAAAACAACAAGCATAACATCTGGCAGTTGACGTAAAAAAAACAAAGAAACGTTGAACAGGCGTTTTTTTGATGGTTGATGGTTGACAACAGCAAGAGGTGGTAATTCAATAGTCCAGGATGTTTCCCCCTGTGCAATTCCAGGTAAAGTAGAGTGCTGAGTGTTCTGACATGATATAAATCCAAAACACTGTCCAAAATGGCACCCGATTCCCTAAATACTGCACTATATAGGGAGTAGTGTGTGAAGTGGGGTTGTCCTGCTGGTAGTTGACAGTGGATATGGTGGTCACAGAGGAATCCTAGGAGATCAGGGTCTTGCTTTGTCCTTGGCATTAGAATATTCTGCTTGGGTTTTAGTTCCAATTCTAGATATCTGTGTATGTGCGCGCGCACGTGTGACAGTGATTCTGTGTGGCAGTTTGTGGGGAATTGTGTGTATGTACATTATGCATGTGGCAGTGTGTTTGTGTGGCGGTTTGTTGGTGTATGTATGTATGTATGTGTGTGAGCAAAGATGTTTGTGTGTGTGCGTGTACGTTTTGTGACAGTACTGTAGCCTATGTGGCAGTGTGTTGGCGAGGCAGCATGCATGTTCGTGTGTGTGTGTGGCAGTGTGAGCTTCCGTGCTCTCTCTGATCCATCACTCATTGCTTGGATCCAATCTCTCCTCTGTTGCCGTTGGAGACTCCTGGGAGAGGTGGATGCAGAGGCCCGGTGAATGGCGTGTGGCCGAGCGGGAGGGCCGGACGGAACAGGAAGTCAGAGCCTGGGAGGTGCAATCACACACTGCATCCTGGGACAGGAAGGAGACAGTAAATAGTTACGTTATAATCCAATCCAATGAAAGACGAAGCTGTTTAAATAATATGCTTGGATATGATGTCCTGTGTGTGTGTGTGTGTGTACGCGCGCGCACGTTCATGTGTATGCTCCTGTCTCTGCGTGAGTGTGTGTGTGTGCGCCTGAACCTACCTCAATGCTAGAGCTCATGGTCAGGTCCCTGGTGGTGGGGTCCCTGGCGGTGGGGTCCCTGGTGGTGGGGTCCCTGGTGGTGGGGTCCCTGGTGGTGGGGTCCCTGGCAGTGGGGTCCCTGATGGTGGGGTCCCTGACGGTGGGGTCCCTGACGGTGGGGTCCCTGGTGGTGGGGTCCTTGGCGGTGGGGTCCCTGGCGGTGGCCCCAAGCTCCTCCCTGGGCATCTGTCTCATGAACCTCTTGTTAACGATCTTGGTTACACTGTCGTTCCCCACCAGCGAGGCCCCGGAGAGGCACTCTGGCTTAGGCTCATCCGTGGCCCCCACCTCCCTCTGCCCTCTCTCCCCTCCCCCAGGCATGGGCGTCCCGGTCCGACCGCATACGTTCCTGAAGAATTCCTGGAAGGGACCGTATTTCTGGGCTCCGGTGTCGGGGCCAGGGCCAGAGGGCTTCCCTGCTGCCTGACGGGCTGGGCTGACCCCCGGCTCACTCTTCCACAGGGACTCCACGCTGCCTGAGTGCTCCACCACACTGAACAGGCTGGACAGGCCATCGTTGAGGCCACTGAGCACGGGGCTGTCCCTGGTGGTGGTGGAGCGGGCCCAGGCCGAGCCGCTGGAGGTCGAGGAGCGCTGGTGCAGGTTCCACAGGCTGCGATCCCGGGAGGAAGCCGAGGATGACCCCCCTCCGTCCAACTTGGAGGAGGATGCGGAGATGCGGCGCTGAAGCTTGGGGGAGCCGTACTTGGGCGAACAGCAGGGCCTGTCGATGCGGCTGTGCACCTTATCCAGGGACGAGGAGATGTGGCGTGAGCGGGCCGAGGCCAGTGAGGACGAGGGCCGGGGGGACCAGGAGGACTTGGTGTGGAGGCCCCCCACCCCCCGAGACCCGAGCCCGTCCGTCTGCAGTCCCACGCTCACAAACTGGGCCGTCTGGGTGGAGCGGCTAGACACCCCCACCGTCTGGCTGGCCGCGTCCTTGCTGCACTTCCTCTCCAGAGAGCTGGAACGGATGGCCTGGCGCACACAGTTGGTCATCTCCTTCATGTCGTCCGAGAGGTTGGCAGAGATCTCCAGGCCGTGGAAGGGCGCCACCCCCGCGCCACCGCTGCTGTTCTCCAGAAGTTCCCTGTGCTGCTCGGACAGAGAGCTCAGCCACTGGTCGTAGGACGAAGAGGAGGAGGCAAAGGAGGAAGAGGGAGGCTGGCCCTCCGGGGCCCCAGCGTCTGACGGAGTTGAAGCCCGGGACAGGTGGCCTTGCTGGGCTTGAGGTTTGTCCTGCTTCTCCTTGGCCAGCCGGCTCTCCATACGGCGCATGGTAGGGGGGCTGTAGTAGATGCGGATACCGGTCTTGTCGGGGGCCGTGTAGCTCCTCTGGATGCTCCCCAGGCCCAGGAAACTACTGGGGGAGCTGGGGCAGTCCCACGTCTTGAAGGGTGCATTACCCTGCTCCATCATAGCCACCTCATTGGTCAGGTACTTCCAGTTCTTCCTGGTGAGGTCACCCAGGTCTGTGTGGGCTAGAAGGGGAGGGGCATGGGTGTTGGGCTGGTCCTTCTCTCCCTCCTCATTGGCTGTCCCGTTGATCTCCTGACCCGGAAGGAAAGGACAGGCCTCCAGCAGACCCTCCAACTCTGGCATGGACGGGATGGATTTGGTCCTGGGAGGAGAAAAATGACATCACTAAACATTTTTCATGACAACTGAAATGTAGAGTTTTGTTTACATTCAAAGCCAATGTTACCTTGGTAAATTACTTCCACTTGTAACAGCGTCTGTTGCAGTTTCCCTTTCGGAGGTGGTTTTGTCGTGCAGAGACTGTAAGGGAGAGAAACAAGGAGAGGTTTTAAGTTGCCGGCCCAGCCAGGCTGTGGTTTTATAGGTAGTGTTTAATGGAGGACATGATGAGGATGTGGGCATCATGAAGGAGATACAGTATCTCTCCCTGACAGAGGGCTCGCTGTCCATGTAGTGACGCTGACTCAGGACCGTTCAGCTCACACACACACACACACACACACACACACACACACACACACACACACACACACACACACACACACACACACACACACACACACACACACACACACACACACACACACACACACACACACACACACACACACACACACACTAAACCATTTCCTCTCAGAGGGGAGGGAGGAAAGATGAGAGGGGATGGGGGGAAGGAGAGAGAGGAGGGGAGGGAAGGAGAGAGAGGAGGTGAAGGAAGGGAGGAAGGAAGAAGAGGAGGATGGGGAAGGTTCATTGAAATCCTACAGTACATGACTGCTGTCTACTTCATGAAGGAAAGGAAACAAGTTGTTTGTTTTTTTACACAGGTTTTGTTTTCAGGGCGTTTTGAAGCACGGCGAACAGAACCAACAGCAGTGCTGCGACAGATTGGAGAAAATAGTAGAGAGAGAAAGAGGCGTCTGTCTGAAATAATGACATGTCCTCTTGTGTGCTTGGCCTCAGTGCTACGTTTCCTGTACAATTTTCTGCCACAATGAGTATTGGAGCAAGAGAGAGAGAGAGAGAGAGAGAGAGAGAGAGAGAGAGAGAGTCCTATTTTCCAAGACCAGCCAGTCAGTTTGGGATAGACTGGATGACAGCCAGACAGGCACAGGTAATGAGGCTGGGCTGGTAGTAGGGCCAGTCAGACTATACCACGCACAAGCGCGTGCTCACACACACACACACGTGCTCACACACACACACACACACACACACGTGCTCACACACACACACACACACACACACACGCGTGCTCACACACACACACGTGCTCACACACACACACACACACACACACACACACACACACACACACACACACACACACACACACACACACACACACACACACACACACACACACACACACACACACACACACACACACACACACACACACACACACACACACACACACACACGCCTCCAGTGTGGTTAGACCACACAGCAGACACACTCCTGTTCAGCAGCATGCTGTCTGTCTTGTACTGGCCAGTCATCCACCCACAGTGAAAGTTCTATGGAAAACGCTAAACCTATAGTCATAGAGTTCAGGAATGCATACAAGCCTGCAATTTCCTACCCGTGACAACCTCCCATTCCACCCCATCAAAATACCACCCGAGGAAGGAAAACGAAGATAGTCATTAGATGTCACAAGGATATTCAGCGTCACTCTCAGTACTCATGGCTAAGTGTCACTCTCAATATACATGGCTAAGCCAGACTACTAGACTATGCTAGAATAGAATTGAACAGAGTAGAGTAGAAGCTCTGAGGTGCAAAAAAATCGAGTTACCATCTTGTTCTGTAGCCTCTGCTCCCACTGGCCTCTCTCCTGATTGAAGTGCTCCAGGAGCTCCAGCTTCTCACGGCTCCAGTTCCTCTCTCCCATCTGCAGCTGCTTGGTCAGGTCCATGACGGCGGCGTACGAGTCGGCCAGGAGGTGCGGGTACTCCTCGCGCTCCCTCTTCAGAGCCATCTTCAGGTCGGGAGGTCCTTGGAGGTCCTTCTCTCCCCCGGCCAGCACAGCTTGGCCCAACTTGCTCTCCAGCTGGAAGGGGGTGACAGAGAGAGTGGATTGGGCGAGGTTAATGAACATGGCGAATTATGAGAGATGTTAGTGCGATTGGTGCGCAAGTTCTTGTTCCATGCATTTCGGAACAGCTACATTAGACGTAGGCCTACGGCTGATGAAATGCCCAATTGCAGAAAAGCTTCCTGAATTCAACTCTCTCTCTCACTGGCTTCCACTCTTTTTCTTTCTTTCTGTCTGTCTTGTCTCAGAGAACAACTGTTAGTGTTTATCTGAATTAGTGATGTGAGGGTTGAGGGTCCTGACATAATGTGTGGATGAAGGGCGTTGGGCGGCGGGCGGGTTCGACCAAAGAGAAAACAATGCATAAAAAAATCGAAACGTCAGCATCACTCATGTGAATATCTAAACAGACTTTTTTTGCTCTTTAGTATTTCTCCCTCTATAAAACCAGATACGGAGCAATTAGAGAGAGCCCCATGAACAACAACAGCGGATGCTTTGTGTGTGTGTGTGTGTGTGTGTGTGTGTGTGTGTGTGTGTGTGTGTGTGTGTGTGTGTGTGTGTGTGTGTGTGTGTGTGTGTGTGTGACAATTTGAACAAGGCATCCCTTGTTTCTGAGGCGGAAGAGAAAACAGACAGAAAACCTGGAAACTCAGTCACATTAAAGAGACGACAGCTGAAGACGCCCCCACTACGTTTCTCCCCTCGTCCTCTTTTCCTCCTCTCTCCACCTCTCCCTCCTCTCCAATCCCCCCATTAGAATGAATCAAGCTGTGCTTCAAGGAGGCGATTGCTCTTTATATTTTTTACGAGTCCGTCTCGTTTCTTTCTTGTATTAGAGCTCACAGCTTTCGGCGGAGGGAGCCCCATCAATCGCTACGGTAGGGACGACTGCAGGTTCCTCCCTTATATGGTGCTAATGGAGTCTGGGCGGCCTATTGGATGACTATGCCATTCGTCTCCGACGGCGACGGAGCGTTGATCTCATGTGATGATGAATATCCCTAATGAGTTTTATTGGTGAGGCGTTGCGGGGCTGTGACTTAATAGTTGTCTGGAGGTTTATGGCACAAAGAAAGACATTTGCTTTAAACGCTCCCAATTCACCCCAGATTCCCCCCAAAAACCACTGCAGACAGACTTCCTTAGAGGGTTTTCTGTAGGCATCTGTAGGCATTAGGCCCTAAGCCTGGTTCCACAGTGCAACAGCTGCCGGTGCCATGCCACGTTGCCAGGATGGCATCCTACTGATGTGGTTGGCAGAGCAGATCAGGGAGAGATTGGTCCCAGCTGTGCCATCCAGTTCTTGGGCACCAGACCAGTGGGTCTACACAAGACAAGGGCAGCAGTAACAGCATAGTTTATAGAGTGAAGGGGGTATTGTAGAATTGTGTGTGTGTGTGTGTGTGTGTGTGTGTGTGTGTGTGTGTGTGTGTGTGTGCGTGCGTGCGTGCGTGCGTGCGTGCGTGCGTGCGTGCGTGCGTACGTGCATGACTCTCAGGGTAGGGCAGCAGATGACGAATGAGTTTCTCCAAAAAGAAGAAAAGCAAAGTCACTCGTCAGCCCTTTCAGATGACAAATGATCCCAGACCGGGGAAAGAGAGCCAACGCTTTGATTATGGCCGTGATTCACACAGGTGACGCCATTTTAAAGTGATCCAACTGAATTACTACTCTGGCATTTGGGTCTTCCTGTGAGTTCACAAACAGAACACAAATCAGGAGGTTAATTAACCCAAGGCTACAGCATGTGACCCGCTCCTGCAGTCCATGTAGGACCTTATTTAATCAGGAAATATCAACGAAAAAGAAGTTAGTTGTATCAAGTTTAATAAAGGTCTAGAACTATAGCGCAAGAAGCCCATTTTACTCTCTCCCTATCCCTCTTTTCCCCCTCTCCCTCTCTCCCTATTCCTCTTTTCCCCCTCTCCCTCTCTCCCTATGCCTCTTTTCCCCCTCTCTCCCTCTCTCCCTATCCCTCTTTTCCCCCTCTCCCTCTCTCCCTATCCCTCTTTTCCCCCTCTCTCCCTCTCTCCCTACCCCTCTTTTCCCCCTCTCTCCCTATCCCCCTTTTCCCCCTCTCTCCCTATCTATCTTTTCCCCCTCTCCCTATCCCCCTTTCCCCCCTCTCTCCCTATCCCCCTTTTCCCCCTCTCTCCCTCTCTCCCTATCCCTCTTTTCCCCCTCTCTCCCTATCCCTCTTTTCCCCCTCTCTCCCTCTCTCCCTTTCCCCCCTCTCTCCCTCTCCCCCCTCTCTCCCTCTCCCCCTTTTCCCCCTCTCTCCCTATCCCCCTTTCCCCCCTCTCTCCCTATCCCTCTTTTCCCCCTCTCTCCCTATCCCCCTTTTCCCCCTCTCTCCCTATCCCCCTTTACCCCCTCTCTCCCTATCCCTCTTTTCCCCTTCTCTCCCTCTCTCCCTATCCCCCTTTTCCCCCTCTCTCCCTATCCCCCTTTACCCCCTCTCTCCCTCTCTCCCTATCCCTCTTTTCCCCCTCTCTCCCTCTCCCTCTTTTCCCCCTCTCTCCCTCTCTCCCTATCCTTCTTTTCCCCCTCTCCCTATCCCTCTTTTCCCCCTCTCTCCCTCTCTCCCTACCCCCCTTTTTCCCCTCTCTCCCTATCCCCCTTTTCCCCCTCTCTCCCTATCCCCCTTTCCCCCTCTTTCCCTCTCTCCCTATCCCCCTTTTCCCCCTCTCTCCCTCTCTCCCTATCCCCCTTTTCCCCCTCTCTCCCTATCCCTATTTTCCCCCTCTCTCCCTCTCTCCCTATCCCCCTTTTTCCCCTCTCTCCCTATCTCTCTTTCCCCCCTCTCTCCCTATCCCTCTTTTCCCCCTCTCTCCCTCTCTCCCTATCCCCCTTTTCCCCCTCTCTCCCTATCCCCCTTTTCCCCCTCTCTCCCCCTTTCCCCCCTCTCTCCCTATCCCCCCTTTTCCCCCTCTCTCCCTATCCCCCTTTTCCCCCTCTCTCCCTATCCCCCTCTTCCCCCTCTCTCCCTATCCCCCCCTCTCCCTATCCCCCTTTTCCCCCTCTCTCCCTATCCCTCTTTTCCCCCTCTCTCCCTCTCTCCCTATCCCCCTTTTCCCCCTCTCTCCCTATCCCTCTTTTCCCCCTCTCCCCCTATCCCCCTTTTCCCCCTCTCTCCCTACCCCTCCCCTCTCCCTCTCCCCCTTTCCCCCCTCTCTCCCTATCCCTCTTTTTCCCCTCTCTCCCTCTCTCCCTATCCCCCTTTTCCCCCTCTCTCCCGGACACACAACACATTACTACTGCCATGGAGGAGAGAAACAAAAGCCTCTACGGGGGATTCGTGAGGAGGGAGGGAGGATGGAGAAGACCTGGCCCACTCCTGACCTGATCCACTCCTCCATGGCTGTAAATTGTGACCCAGTTATGGTGTTGTGGCTGTGGTGGTGCCACCAGGACAGCGGATCCCCACGGCACAGTGCTGCTCAGGGCAGGCGGCCATTTACCTGTGCCCTTTCAGAGCCGTGGAGGAGGGACCGCAGAGGGAGGGAACAGTCTGACAGGACCAATGAACCATGCTTCAAACTGTCTACTGTACTGTGCCCCTCCCTCTCCTTCTCCACAGCTCACCCCCCCCCCCCCCTCCCTCCCTCTGTTAATTTCTCCCCCACTCTCTTCACGCTTTCTCTCTCTCTCATTATTACTCTTCATCTCTCCTCCTCCTAATTACTTTTTTATATTTTTCTCCTTCTCTTTCCCCCCTGGTCTGATATTATGTATTATCTTGCTGTAATGCAGTGGCCTGCCTCAAAGCATGTTAGTTTAAGTCATTGCGGAGGCTGCTGTTATGAGAACGTCTCAGGCTGGCAGTCGTCTGGATATTAAACTCATCTCTCACTGCCAGACACACACACACACACACACACACACACACACACACACACACACACACACACACACACACAGACACACACACAGAGAGAGAGAGTGAACGGCGGTCTGAGGGCAAAGCAGACAGCCAGACGGAACAGCAGACAAATAGATTGGTACAAATCCACCACCTCAGGATATCAGCAGTTTCAAGCCATTCGTTACTATGAGCATTGGTGATGAAATGAATACCCAGTGACTGATTCATACCGATCTGTAACACAATCCTCCACAACTCGGCAGCTTTCTCCAGTGACTAGATTGTAACAAATGGCAGGTCATGTCATCCTTCATGAATGGGTAACTTGATCTGTGTACAGCTCCACGGTGTGCTCTCCTGCATGCTGAATGGATAGCTAGCTATAGTTCCACTATAAAACCTCACTTAAAACGGCCGTACAAATCAATGGCTTTGCCCCAGACATCCAGGTAGCCAAAGGGAGAAACGATTGGGGCCAAGTAGCTATAGAATATCTGACTGATCAGGCATGAAATCTACACTAAAGTAATGACTCCACCTCCAAGCAGGGAGAGATCGTAACCCTGGTGACTAGAGTCCTATTATCTGTCCTCTCTCTCCAGTAGTCTGTGATACCAGGGTGCTAAAAGGCCTGATGAATTACTGTCCTCCCAGGGGAGGCTTTACGCTAAGCCTAGATAATGGTCTGTAAGCTACATAATAACCCGGCTTCTAAAATAGCCCAATAACACCTGATGGCTGAGGGTTTTTACATGGTTTTAGGTCAACTAGCTATACACTCTTAGAGAAAAAGGGGTTCCAAAATGGGTTCTTCGGCTGTCCCCGTAGGAGAACCCTTTTTGGTTCCAGGTCGAACCCATTGGGTTCCATTTATAACCCTCCTCTGTAGAAAGGGTTCTACATGGAACTCAAAAGGGTTCTAACTGCAGCCAAAAAGCTTTCTTCAAAGGGTTCTCCTATGGGGACAGCCGAAGAACACTTTTAGGTTCTAGATAGCACCTTTAATTTCTAAGCGTGTTGGTTCTAAACTATACAACAGAGCGTTTCCATCAATACCTTGTCAGCCACACTGAGTGCACCTACGAGGGCACAGTCAAATGTCCATTTCAGTAATTCTATTTTAATGCCAGTTACTTTCAGTAGGTGTTCTGGTCTTACCTGGGTGATGAGGCTCTTGAGCTCTGTCCTCTCCACTTCCCAGGAGGCCTTGGCGCGGGCAAACTGCTGGGTGAGTTCCTGTGAGCCCTGGCGCTCCTCTCGCAGCTCTCCGCTCAGATCCTGGAGCGTTCCCTTCAGGTCCGCCAGAGTGCTGCTCACGCCGCTCGTCTAGACCACGGACAGGATGGAGAATCAGTGAGAGGACCTCGTCATAGAGGCGAATATAATATTTACATTTAAAATGATTACTATCTGAGTAATACCTCTATATTATCTCTAACTATCTATCTCTCGAGGATCTCTATGCCACATTTAGTCTAAAATATTCCCTACTTTAATACTATATTTTCCTGTGTTAACCCTGTGTGTCCTGTACCTGTTTGTAGCTCTTCTCCAGCAGGCAGAGCTCCTTGGAGATGCTGGGGCTGAGGGGCTGGTGCTCTGCGGCGGCCATCTTGTTGTCTCCCTGGTGGGCGGCCAGACTCTCCTCCTCCAGCAGCAGGTACAGGTCCTTCAGACTGTTCACCTGTAGGGAAACACACAGCACATTATCTGTCAGTCAGTCAGTTAAACAATTAGTCAGTCAGCCAGCCAATCAGCCAGCAAGCCAACCAACCAACCAACCAACCAACCAACCAACCAACCAATTCTGCCACAACTAAGTGGCTGATTCAAAAGGAGAAGGTATCAACCAGTCCCGTACCTCCAGGACATCCTTGGCCTCCGTGTCCAGCTTGCGTCCCAGACGCCACTGTTTGAGGAAGCAGCGCAGCTTGAGGCTGAGCAGCAGCAGGGTCTGCTTGAGTTGATGGGACTCCTGCACCATCAGGTTCCTCTCTTGGCTCCAGAACTTCTGTTGCAGCCGCGTCTGCAGACTCAGACTCTGCAGCTGGAAGTCCCTCCTCGTCAGGGCCTTCTGGTGCTCCTCCTGCAGCTGGACACACACACACACACACACACACACACACACACACACACACACACACACACACACACACACACACACACACACACACACACACACACACACACACACACACACACACACACACACACACACAGGACACAGGCCAGTTAGTGAGGGCTACAGTGACATATTTGTTATTATAAGGGATTAGCTTCATAGCAGTTGTTTGTGAAGTTTGCATTTAGCTGTTTGCTAAGTGGGTGCATGTATGTAATAAACTGTTGTTAAATATATATAGTAGCGATACCGTACTGTTCTCCTGTGGGGCGCATATTCTGTATTAGCACTGACAGGACGTGACAGTGGCAATGCTCTGCGTGGTTTAGCAGGGTTTGTCTGTAGTCACTGTGGTGTCCATAGATATAGACCAGTCATGTCTCCATGGTTGTGTACATAGATATAGACCAGTCGTGTCTCCATGGTTGTGTACATAGATATAGAACAGTCGTGTCTCCATGGTTGTGTACATAGATATAGAACAGTCGTGTCTCCATGGTTGTGTACATAGATATAGAACAGTCGTGTCTCCATGGTTGTGTACATAGATATAGAACAGTCGTGTCTCCATGGTTGTGTACATAGATATAGAACAGTCGTGTCTCCATGGTTGTGTACATAGATATAGAACAGTCGTGTCTCCATGGTTGTGTACATAGATATAGACCAGTCGTGTCTCCATGGTTGTGTACATAGATATAGAACAGTTGTGTCTCCATGGTTGTGTACATAGATATAGAACAGTCATGTCTCCATGGTTGTGTACATAGATATAGAACAGTCGTGTCTCCATGGTTGTGTACATAGATATAGAACAGTCGTGTCTCCATGGTTGTGTACATAGATATAGAACAGTCGTGTCTCCATGGTTGTGTACATAGATATAGACCGGTCGTGTCTCCATGGTTGTATACATAGATATAGACCAGTCGTGTCTCCATGGCTGTGTACCTGTGAGACTGTCTGAGAACTGCTGTGGGTGTGGTCTCGGTGGGCCTGTCTCTCCAGAGTCAGTTCCTCCTGCGTCCCGTGAGCCGTCTCCCTCGCATCCGACAGAAGGGCCTGCAGCTCACTGATCTGCTGAGGGAAGAACGGCGGGAGGGAGGGAGGGAGGGAGCGAGCGAGCGAGCGAGCGAGAGAGAGAGAGAGAGAGAGAGAGAGAGAGAGAGAGAGAGAGAGAGAGAGAGAGAGAGAGAGAGAGAGAGAGAGAGAGAGAGAGAGAGAGAGAGAGAGAGAGAGAGAGAGAGAACACCATTATAGCTAGAGTAAAATACACCACACCACCTCCCAACTGAAAAAATATCCTCCTTTAGATTGTATAACACAACAAACATGTCTCATGTATTGATCATAACTATACTCCAAACAGGGAACAACAATCCCCGCCTTTTGTCACACCGCTAAAGAATGCAATACAACTTACACACCCACATTTGGTCCTGTGCTGGAACGAACACGCCTCATCTCAAATACCATCTCATGCTTCGTATTGGCTGTGGAGTGAGAGGCATCGACCGTTCCCCATAATGTTCTTCTTCTTCACCCTCCGCTAACTCGCGGCGGGGGTCACCCCCAGCCCGACCCAGCCCCACCATCACCGTTAACCCACTAACTGCGAACTCAAATGGCCTCCTTTATACCGACAGGCACATGACCAGCCGCTCGATCTCTTCATTATCACTCAGCGCCAAAATTAGACGAAGCGTGTAACATTTGATAGGGTGGGACACTGGTGATGTTGGGTGGAAGACTGAGATACCCTAAGGGCATTTTAATACTCTAAAGGCTTGTGAGGTTTGAAAATGAAAATTCCATTATTTAATGTCCACTGTGGGCATAACGTACCATGGATATGGATATCTGTGTTTAAATGACGCTCGGCTACTAGTTGCTGCTGTGTTTTGAAGTATAAAGACGGCGACCATTGCGCTTTGTCTTGCGATTCTCTGAGGGCTTTGACAGATAAGTGAAAGTACTATGTCATTTATTTTCATATGTAAGCTTGACAGGCGTTGCTGGAATCATTTTTTGGTTGTTGTACAAGTCACCCACCATTCGTCTACCCTTATTGTGTATTCTGAGTGAGTAAACTTTCCTGTCAGCGTAAGTCCTCGTTGCGCTATGACACTAGCTCACTATTGCAAGTAACATAATTGATTTACAACTGATTTTTTTATATCAGTTACACCATAACCAGCTTCTGTATATCTCTCTCTCCTTCTCCTCTGCAGCCTCTGTAAGTGACTTCTGACACCTTCAATTTCCCACCAAAGGGATTGAGGAGCAAGAGTGAGGGGCACTCAATTTCAGACGGTAGTTTCCTCACACTTCAATGCACATGTTGCCTCTTAGACCATCAAAATTGTATAAAGGGCTTACATTTCGCAGGCAAGCCTCAGGCGCAGACTCCGTGTACATAAATGGATAACCTGCTGTCAGTTTCCGTTGCCCTTCATAGCTTTTTGTCAGTCACGCCACTGCCCTGCAGAAGAATCTCCCATTTAAAGGTAGACTCAGCGATATGACGTAGATGCAGAAAGTAAAAAAAAACATAATGGGTCAATTTCCGCAACAAATAAGAGAGTTCAAGCGCGAGGCTCAACTTCTCCACTGCTTTGGTGTAAACAGCGTGAAGGGAACCCGTGAACATGCGTAGATACTGTGTGTGACTGTGTGAGAGCGAAGTGTTGCATCTCGCTAATCTCAAATATCTCTGGTGCTGCTCATGGCAACATCATTTGGATATAGTACCCTATTTCTAACATTCTGGCTAAGAAATGGAGTAGCAGATTATCATACAGTACATTACTGAGTTATACCCTGAAAGGGTTGGGTGGGGAGAATGAACAGGTCCAAATTCATTAGGCACCAAACAGAAGAAAACGGACTGAAATAGGGAGAGACAACCTGAACTTGTCCAATAAGAAACGTTCCTTTTCATTTTCCGATGCACAACGTTTTGAAGCCATGTTCCCAAATGAATAGAACAGTCACCCTGATGGGCCCCAGGTTCCCACCAACACTCCCACATCCATGTCCATACATCAGCCCTGTCTCGCTTCTATCGACGACCCCGTCTCTACAGACAGACATAGCACTCAGGCAGTCTGTGTGTGATAACATCATCGCCTGGCACAGTGCCAAGGTGTGACTGCCTGACAGTCCTGTCCCCTGTCCTTCCCTCCCCTGTCCCTGTCCTGGCAGCCTAATCACTGATCACTGAGAGGAGCCGGGTGGATGACAGATGTGTTAAAGCCAACAGTAGTCTGCAATGTAGTAATTACTGAGAGAGACACAGGTTAAATTAATAGGCCTACAGATCTCAAACACATGGCCCGCGGCCAAAAGTGGCCCACAAGCCATTTTAATATGGCCCGCTATGTTGTCATAGTTCATAGTTGTCATCGCCTACTATTATATCATTCTTGATTTCAATGCGTTTTAATTCTGCACATACAGAGAAATCAACTGAGTTATTGCACCTTTAATTATCAGCCTACTGACAGCAACAATAAGGTTCTTTAGTTCTCTCAGTATATAAAGAGTGTGGTGTGTTCAGATGACTAACTGATTATGTGCTACGATACAGTCCAGAGAGAAACCTTTCATTTCATGACTCCCACATTATAAAAACAAAATTGTAATATCCTGTAACAGGAGAACAGGCTGTGGCGATTGTGTTTCTCTCTGCTCTATTCATTGCTTCTGCTGATTCCCCCTCACAGCCCAGGTTTCCAAGGAGACCTATAGAAAGGCCAAACAAACACTGAGCAGCAGACTCGTCCTCTCCTCACCCCAAGAGTTGATGTCATACAGCAGCAGCAGCATGAATCCAGCCTGATTCAACCACATGAAAGAACGAGGGAAGCAAGCCTAAAGGCAGCCTAAACCGCATGTTGGGGCCATCAAGGAATGCCCAGTGTGTGTGTGTTTGGGGGGGGGGGGGGACACTAAAGTCACAGGACTAAGGTCGAATCTTACTAAGCTGGCTCTGATGCTAGATGGATGCAGCAGAGCGACTTGCAAACTATCACGGACTAAAAAGGGAAACCCAGCCGTGAGGTGTCCAGTGATGCAAGCCTACCAGACAAGTTAAATGCCTTCTATGCACGCTTCGAGGTAAGCAACACTGAACCATGTATGAGAGCACCAGCTGTTCCGGACAACTATGTGATCTCGTGCTCTGTAGCCGATGTAAGACCTTTAAACAGGTTGCAAGGTCGCGCGGCCAGACGAAATACCAGGACGCTTACTCAGAGCATGTGCTGACCAGCTGACATTTTATCCCTGACATGGTCTGCAATGCCAACTTATTTCAAGCAGACCACGATAGTCCCTGTGCCCAAGAACGCAAAGGTAACCTGCCTAAATTACTTTCGCCATGAAACGCTTTGAAAGGCTGGTCATGGCTCACATCAACACCATCATCCCAGACACCCTTGACCCACTCCAATTCGCATACCGCCCCAAAATATCCACAGATGATGCCATCTCTATTGCACTCCACACTGCCCTCACCCAACTGGACAAAAGTAATACCTAATGTAAGAATGCTGTTCATTGACTACAGCTCAGCATTCAACACCATAGGCCCCTCTATGCTCATCCACAAGCTCTGAACCCTGGGACTGAATGCCTCCCTCTGCAACTGGATCCTGGACTTCCTGACGGGCCGCTCCCAAGTGGGGAGGGTAGGCAACAACACATCCTCCACACTGACCATCAACACGGAGGTCCCTCAGGAGTGTGTGCTTAGTCCCCTCCTGTACTCTCTGTTCACCCACAACTGTGTGGCCGTGCATGACTCCAACACCATCATCAAGTTTGCTGATGACTCAACGGTTGTAGGACTGATCACTGACGATGATGGGGCAGCCTATGGGGAGGTTAGAGACCTGGCAGTGAGGTGCAAGGACAAGAACCTCTCCCTCAACGTCAGCAAGACAAAGGATCTTATCGTGGACTACAGGAAAAGGATAGACGAGCACGCCCCCATCCACATCGAGAGTTTCAAGTTCCTCGGTGTCCACATACACACACACACACAGTTGTGAAAAGGGCACGACAGTGCCTATTCCCCCTCCGGAAGCGGAAAAGATTTGGCATGAACCCTCAAATTCTCAAGTTCTACAGCTGCACCATTGAGAGCATCTTGACTGGATACATCACCGCTTGGTATGGCAACTGAAGGGCACTCGACTGCAAGGCGCTACAGAGAGTGGTGAGTACGGCCGAGCTCCCCTGCCATCTAGGACCTCTATACCGGGGGGTGTCAGAGGAAGGGCCAAAATATTGTCAAAGAATCCAGTTCCCCAAGTCATAGACTCTTCCAGACTTAGTACCAGTGCACCAAGTCTGGAACCAAAATTACCCTGAAATACTTCTAACCCCAAGCCATATGACTGCTAAAGAAGACTGCTAAATAGCCAATCAAATGGCTACCCAGACTACCTACATTGTCCCTTTCTCTTGCACTGACTCTATGCACACACACTGGGCTCTACCCACACACACATCCCAACACACTACATACACCCACACACACATACAGTTAAAGTCAGAAGCTTACATACACCTTAGCCAAATACATTTAAACTCAGTTTATCACAATTCTTGACATTGAATCCTAGTAAAAATTCCCTTTCTTAGGTCAGTTAGGGTCACCACTTTATTTTAAGAATGTGACATGTCAGAATAATAGTAGTGATTTATTTCAGCTTTTATTTCTTTCATCACATTCCCAGTGGGTCAGAAGTTTACATACACTCAATTAGTATTTGGTAGCATTGCCTTTAAATAGTTTAACTTGGGTCAAACCTTTCGGGTAGCCTTCCACAAGCTTCCCACAATAAGTTGGATGCATTTTGGCCCATTCCTCCTGACAGAGCTGGTGTAACTGAGTCAGGTTTGTAGGCCTCCTTGCTTGCACACACTTTTTCAGTTCTTCCCACAAATGTTCTATGGAATTGAGGTCAGGGCTTTGTGTTGGCCACTCCAATACCTTGACTTTGTTGTCTTTAAGGCATTTTGCCACAACGTTGGAAGTATGCTTGGGGTCATTGTCCATTTGGAAGACCCATTTGTGACCAAGCTTTAACTTCCTGACTGATGTCTTGAGATGTTGCTTTAATATATCCACATAATTTTCTTTCCTCATGATGCCATCTATTTTGTGAAGTGCACTAGTCCCTCCTGCAGCAAAGCAGCCCCGTGCTTCATGGTTGGGATGATGTTCTTCGGCTTGCAAGCCTCCCCCTTTTTCCTCCTAACATAACGATGGTCATTATGGCCAAACAGTTCTATTTTTGTTTCATCAGACCGGAGGACATTTCTCCAAAAAGTACGATCTTTGTCTCCATGTGCAGTTGCAAACCGTAGTTTGGCGCAGTGGCTTCTTCCTTGCTGAGCGGCCTTTCAGGTTATGTCAATATAGGACTCGTTTTACTGTCGATATAAATACTTTTCTACCTGTTTCTTCCAGCATCTTCACAAGGTCCTTTGCTGTTGTTCTGGGATTGATTTGCACTTTTCGCACCAATGTACGTTCATCTCTAGGAGGCAGAACGCGTCTCCTTCCTGAGCGGTATGACGGCTGCGTGGTACCATGGTGTTTGTACTTGCGTACTATTGTTTGTATAGATGAACGAGGTACCTTCAGGCGTTTCGAAATTGCTCCCAAGGATGAACCAGACTTGTGGTGGTCTACAATTATTTTCTGAGGTCTTGGCTGATTTCTTTTGATTTTCCCATGATGTCAAGCAAAGAGGCACTGAGTTTGAAGGTAGGCCTTGAAATACATCCACAGGTACACCTCCAATTGACTCAAATTATGTCATTTAGCCCATCAGAAGCTTCTAAAGCCATGACATAATTTTCTGGAATTTTCCAAGCTGTTTAAAGGCACAGTCCACTTAGTGTATGTAAACTTCTGACCCACTGGAATTGTGATACAGTGAATTATAAGTGAAATAATCTGTCTGTAAACAATTGTTGGAAAAATGACTTGTGTCATGCACAAAGTAGATGTCCTAACCGACTTGCCAAAACTATAGTTTGTTAACAAGAAATTTGTGAAGTGGTTGAAAAACAAGTTTTAATGACTCCAACCTAAGTGTATGTAAACTTCCGACTTCAACTGTACCACGCTCACACATGCATACTTACACAAACACACACACACACACACACACACACACACACACACACACACACACACACACACACACACACACACACACACACACACACACACACACACACACACACACACACACACACACACACACACACACACACACACACACACACACACACACACACACACACACACACACACCACATATGCTCCTGCTACTGTCTATTATCTACCCTGTTGCTTAGTCACTTTAACCCTACCTACTGTATATGTACATAGCTAACTCAATTACCTCTTACCCTTGCACGTTCTCCCTGAATATAGCCATCTTATTTTTTACTTGTCATCGTTATTCGTTATTCACAGGGTATTTATTCCTTGCAAGTTTTGTGTATCCTTAACTCTGCATTGTTGTAATAGGACCCTAAGCATTAAACTGTTTGTCTACACCTGTTGTTCACAAAGCATGTGACAAATCATTTGATTTTGTGGGTGTGTATTTTGACTGTACTGTAGCAGCGACCTACCAGAGCTGTGTATGTCTCCTGTGTTTCCTGGGTCTGGTTGCGGTCAGTGCGGCTGTCACCCTCCTCCTTCTGACCTTTCACATCGTGCTCTGATTGGTCCCTAAAGTGGGGCTGCTGCATGCATGCATGGGCAAGTTAATGAAAAAAAATAAAACAAAAAATAAAAAGAGGGGAAGACGAACAGAGGAGGAAGGAAGAGGATGAGGGGAGACGTATTGGGGGGGGGGGGGGGGGGGGGGGGGGGAATTGAATCGAAAACAAAACAAGACCAAATCAAAAAAGAGATAAAAACAATAGAACCAAAATGGACGATCAATAAGACACGTTCCAAATAAAAAAAATGAACCTCACAGGACAAAGAAAAGTATGTAAAGGAAAAACAGCTTTTTCAGAGTGGTGGAGGACAGAGTGGAAAACAGAACCAAAACAATGATGAGAAGTGCGAGCGACGGCTGGAGGGTTGGGGGAGGGGGGGTGAAGGAGAGGGGGATTACAATAATCAAAAGAGAGAGAGAGGAGAGAGGAAAAGGAAACAAGTGCAGAAAACGGCGGTCACGGTGCCCATGCAGTGAGAGAGAGAGGTGGGAGGGGGGAGAGAGAGAGGGAGGGACGGGTGGAGAGACGGAGGGATGGGGGGAGAGATGGAGGCAGAGATGGAGGGATGGGGGAGAGATGGAGGGACGGGGGGAGAGATGGAGGGATGGAGGGAGAGATCGGACGGGGTTGGCACTCAGTAGGCCTCTAATGTAGCTTCATTAAAAGCATAGAACCAACTTTACTAGACTGACTTAAAGTTATATCCTAAACATTTGGCCTAGGTGTGCTGAGCTATATATAGTAAGTAATACAGTACAACTACTCAACGAGCAAACCAACCACTATTGATACACTGTTTGCTCCTGTCTAGTTCAATACGCTCTTTTATTACACCTTCATAGCCCTACTCGTGCATATACAGTACATTTACATGGATATGACAATAGCCTCTTGATGTGTGTAAATAGATGGTGGTTTGTGGTTCCTAGGATTTCCTAATCACCCTACATGTCATGCAGCACAGCGGTGGCTGCATTTGAGGCCTGAGCTCTATGTAGCATCTATAGGAGGCTGTAAGGCGTCAAAGCAGCATGCGTGTCATGTGTACTGGCAGCATTCTGTGCCAGGGAGAAACCATAGTGTGAGCTGGGATGCAGGAGGAGTATTAGTAAGCCATAACGTGGTTCAAAGAGCAAACAGGACAGAAATAATAGATTTGTTACAACAACAGAAAAAGAGGATATAAAAAGAAAAGGAAAGAAACACGATCGATAATAAAGGAGGGGTGGGAAGAGGAGGAGTAGGGGGTTTGTTCTTACCTTCTGCTCTGCGGGGATCTCACCCGCCTGGTCGTCTGGAGGGCAGGGGTGAGAGGCAGAGGGTGCACCCACCACAGAGTCCCCAGCCTCGGACAGTAGAGGCAGGGGGGATGCCCCCTCCACCTGTGCCCTCCCTGGGGGGGTGGTGCCTAGGCTCTCAACCCGCTCCACAAAAGCCTGGAGCTGGGTGTGCAGTGCTCGCAGCCTGCCAGTCAGAGCCTCCACCAGGGGAAGATCCTGGAGCTCCGAGGGCTGGGCCTGCTGGATCTTCTCTGGGACACATGGCTCTGCAGCCTCCCCGGAGGAGATCTTGCGGTAGAGGGAGATGGAAGGGCAGTTGGAGTCGGAGGCAGTCAGCAGCTGGATGGCTGTAGAGATTAGGCGGGCTTGGTCCCTCATGGCTAGCAGGGATTCGCGGTCCTTCAGCCCCATGGGGACATCACTGTGCAGGGGGACAGGAACCCCAGTGGACATCTTCTTCTCCCTCTCCTCCAGGGGCTCGTTCTCCCCTCCGATGGGGCCCTCGCGGTGAGTCTGGCTGGGGAGGCACTCAGCTGAGTCCCCTGCCTCTGCGTCGGTCTCCAGGGCGGGCCTGGAAGAGCTGTGGTAAGAGGCCAGGTCGCAGCGCTGCAGGTTGGACAGCAACACACGGTTCTCATACTGGAGCTTCTTCACCTTGCCGCTCAGATCCCCAATCTGGAGCCTGGCGGTATGCAGCAGCTCCTCCTGGGGGGCCTCTGTGCTGATCAGAGCCCCCCCACCATGACCGTCCTCCAGGAGAGAGATGGACGAGGAGTCATCCTCATCTGGGTCCGACGCCAGCGGCAGCTCCGACTTGTAGCGGTTGATCTCGTTCATCAGCAGCTTGTTCTGCTCCTCCATCTCCAACAGCGAGCGCCGCAGCAGTTCCGCCTCCTCCTCGACAAACTGCAGGTGCCTCTGGAGCTCCATCACATTCTCCAGACCTCCTCCTCCAGGGCCTCCCATGCCTCCGACCCCCAGGCCTGGTGGCAGCTCCTGGCCCTTCATATCGTCCATCTCGGCCCGCAGGCCGCGGTTCTCCACCTCCAGTTCCACAATGCGCCGGCTCAGCAGGTTGGCCTCCTCCTCCACCAGCTTCAGGTGAACTCTGACGTCGGCCTCGCGCGTGTGGGGCGAGTCGTTGACCTCCTCCGCGGTGAGCGAGGCGTCCACATCGCCGTAGACCGAGCGGTACTTGGCCAGCTCCTCCCGCATTTCCTCGCTGTCCTTGGCCATCTTGGTCAGCTTCTTGCACATGAGCGCTGACTCCTCCTTGGCAAAGTGGAGCTGGCACTTGAGGTCCGAACTGTCCTCCTGCTGGCCACAGAGAGAGGTAGTTAGGAACCCTGACAACACAAACTAACTAACTCACACACAACAAGACACGTTATCTCCAGCTAACATATCACAGAGAGAAAGATTATGAGGCCAAAATGACAAATGAAAAAAGTGAATTGTTTCTTCCCATTAACATAATAGCTTGAACTCATCTGACATCCTCATGGTAACACTAGGAAATAGTTAGACCAATGCAAAGTTATGGATTTTTTTGTGGCAAAGTGGGGTAGGTGGATGCAACACTGGGAAGTCATGCACACTGTATTACAGTGATATGAAATGTGTGGTGGCTGGGGGCACTTAGAAACATTGGTGTATTTATAACAGACAGAAGCCATTTTGAATATTAAACCCACATTTATTTTGCAGAGGGCATTACTCAGATTCCCTTCCATTTATTATTTAACCAAGCGGCCCAAAATGATCCAGGCCCATTAAATAATACTTTGTGTTGTGTGATTTATTGGTTCTAGACTATTTCCCAGAACATTAAACACAGTCTGGAGAGGGTTTATACTATATACAGTATGTTTGCACTCCAATATTATAATATTAAGCATTAACCTCATCCCCACAGGAATGAAGGACGAGAGAGAGACTTTGGACTTTTCTTTAATAAGACGTCCTCATTATACTAAAAACACCACATTCCCCTCCCCCCACACACACATTGTGTACCACCACAACCTCAACATGAAATAGAGAGAGAGAGAGAGAGAGAGAGAGAGAGAGAGAGAGAGAGAGAGAGAGAGAGAGGAATGTGCGCAAAAGCTTGATCTGCTATTGTCAAACTAGTCAAACGTTGTGCCATCTTGGAAGTGTATCATCTCCTTCCCAAGTCGCGAAAGTGACAACAATCAAGTTTAACTGTAATACTTTAGCATTGACTTTGTGTTCAATAGCTGAGGTCAGGTGAGAATCGTGAGACAAAATGCTGCGCCTGCAGTTTGTTTTATTGGTTGATTTTATTTGGGAGGTCTCTAGGGAGATTTTCCTTCTTGCTGTTCAACGTAGAAAAAAAATCTACGGTCTCTGTAAGTCTGGGTTACCTGGGGAGACAGCTTCTTCTCTGGCTTGTTGTTTGGCCGAGCGCCTCGCTTCTTCAGAGAGTTCTGAAAATAGAGGGAAACACATATATTGACAATAATTAGTATCAATCGTTCAACAAATCAAATGAACAAAGTGCTTTCACAGTAACCTAGCCGAGGCCCTAGACCCCCAAAGAGCCAGCAGCAGCACATTGGCCAAGGTGTTATACAACATAATAATAATACAACCAATCTCCAAGCCTTCTCCCCCACCACCCCCTCACCCAATTTGCCCCTGTCACCCCCTTCACCCCTGCCACTTTACCCAGGTTATCATCACCATGGAGATGTTTATCCCTACAGTGACACTGATAGGGGTGTGGAGCTACAGTTGACCGCATTCCTGCTATGCAAACCGAGAGGAAGGGGCGGCGAGGGGAGAGGGAGACAGCGATAGAGAAAGAAAGAAAGAGAAAGCTGAAGAGAGGAAGATAGTGAACTGAGATGAGACCATAAAGAGAGAAAAGGAACAGCATTGCTAATGATAGCCAGCCCCTCCCGTTGGTCACCTGGGCTTCAGTACACAGAGTTAAATCCAAATAAATCCCAATTCCTACCAGAGTCCAGAGAGACACAAACATACACACACACACACACACACACAGAGAGACAGACAGACGCGCTGCAGTACAAGCTTATCTCGCCAAGGCGTTTCCATGGAAACTGGCTACTTTCTCCGCACTCGGCTGGCTGGTGAAAAAAGGCAGAGATATCCACAGTCCTCTCTGCTGTGTTTTATTAAATCAAGCTGAAAACAAACAAGACCCTGCTACCACAGTACAGTATAGAGCCTTTAACTCAGTGGACACACACGTATGCACATACACACACACACACACACACACACACACACACACACACACACACACACACACACACACACACACACACACACACACACACACACACACACACACACACACACACACACACACACACACACACAGGCACACACAACATCCAGAACCAATTCCCCCAGTGCAAAAAAATCCAGCTGGAGAGCAGAGTAACTAGATTGGATTTAAAGTGGTGCCGGTACAGCATAAAGAGATGCATCCAATCCTCAACCCCCATTTTGCGTTTGCTGACAATGTCATGCAGTTTAGCTGGTGGCTGAGACCCTTTAAATGGTGCTAAACTTCCAGGTAGAATCAATGGAGCGATAATGGAAGTAATGATCCCTGCCAAGTATTGACCAAGCTTGGGACACTTTTCCATTTTGTTTTGACCATTGGTTTCGACAGGCCAGCTGTAACAGGGATGGAGTGGTGCCACTGTGACATGGCAGGCGTACACCATCTTAACACAGAGCTAAACCCCAATACCCAGTCATCTATAAAACCCCTTTAAATAATACCCAGTCACCTATAAAACCCCTTTAAATAATACCCAGTCATCTATAAAACCCCTTTAAATAATAACCAGTCATCTATAAAACCCCTTTAAATAATACCCAGTCATCTATAAAACCACTTTAAATAATACCCAGTCATCTATAAAACCCCTTTAAATAATACCCAGTCATCTATAAAACCCCTTTAAATAATACCCAGTCATCTATAAAACCCCTTTAAATAATACCCAGTCATCTATAAAACCCCTTTAAATAATACCCAGTCATCTATAAAACCCCTTTAAATAATACCCAGTCATCTATAAAAACCACTTTAAATAATACCCAGTCATCTATAAAACCACTTTAAATAATACCCAGTCATCTATAAAACCCCTTTAAATAATACCCAGTCATCTATAAAACCCCTTTAAATAATACCCAGTCATCTACAAAAACCCTTTAAATAATACCCAGTCATCTATAAAACCCCTTTAAATAATACCCAGTCATCTATAAAACCCCTTTAAATAATACCCAGTCATCTATAAAACCCCTTTAAATAATACCCAGTCATCTATAAAACCCCTTTAAATAATACCCAGTCATCTATAAAACCCCTTTAAATAATACCCAGTCATCTATAAAACCCCTTTAAATAATACCCAGTCATCTATAAAACCCCTTTAAATAATACCCAGTCATCTATAAAACCCCTTTAAATAATACCCAGTCATCTATAAAACCCCTTTAAATAATACCCAGTCATCTATAAAACCCCTTTAAATAATACCCAGTCATCTATAAAACCCCTTTAAATAATACCCAGTCATCTATAAAACCCCTTTAAATAATACCCAGTCATCTATAAAACCCCTTTAAATAATACCCAGTCATCTATAAAACCCCTTTAAATAATACCCAGTCATCTATAAAACCCCTTTAAATAATACCCAGTCATCTATAAAACCCCTTTAAATAATACCCAGTCATCTATAAAACCCCTTTAAATAATACCCAGTCATCTATAAAACCCCTTTAAATAATACCCAGTCATCTATAAAACCCCTTTAAATAATACCCAGTCATCTATAAAACCCCTTTAAATAATACCCAGTCATCTATAAAACCCCTTTAAATAATACCCAGTCATCTATAAAACCCCTTTAAATAATACCCAGTCATCTATAAAACCCCTTTAAATAATACCCAGTCATCTATAAAACCCCTTTAAATAATACCCAGTCATCTATAAAACCCCTTTAAATAATACCCAGTCATCTATAAAACCCCTTTAAATAATACCCAGTCATCTATAAAACCCCTTTAAATAATACCCAGTCATCTATAAAACCCCTTTAAATAATACCCAGTCATCTATAAAACCCCTTTAAATAATACCCAGTCATCTATAAAACCCCTTTAAATAATACCCAGTCATCTATAAAACCCCTTTAAGATACAAACATCTCACGTCAATGTGTTTCTGTCCCTCTTACCTGTCTTGTTATCTCCAGGGGTGTGGCGGATATTATCATGCAAAAGACTGCCGGTCTCACCGTAATTGACCGTTCATTAGCATCAACACGTTTAGCATCTCCAGGCCTCCACACATACAAGCCACCGACGCCTTTGAAACATCTACATTTGAAAACGTCTAATAAATCAATTTAACACACACCATCACAATAAATCCCTTATTTGTTTTACGCAAGTCTAAAAGACACATTACGATGTGAAGAGAATGTATTTCAGAAGAACAGAATGTGATACTACTGTATGTTATCCGGCTGTGCGCCGTGCCATAGGCTGTAGGCTTGTTCATTTAGCTGACAATATATGTTGATATACACCTAATCAAGTTTCATTTTGCATGATTTTATAGATAGAATAATATAATTGAACTTAGCTTAATTAAATAGAAAGGATATGTTTCCAATTATGGAGCGAGTGAGCACAGGAAGTGGCTGTGTTGAGCATATGAAGTGGCTGTGTTGAGCATATGAAGTGGCTGTGTTGAGCATATGAAGTGGCTGTGTTGAGCATATGAAGTGGCTGTGTTGAGTATATGAAGTGGCTGTGTTGAGTATATGAAGTGGCTGTGTTGAGTATATGAAGTGGCTGTGTTGAGTATATGAAGTGGCTGTGTTGAGTATATGAAGTGGCTGTGTTGAGTATATGAAGTGGCTGTGTTGAGTATATGAAGTGGCTGTGTTGAGTATATGAAGTGGCTGTGTTGAGTATATGAAGTGGCTGTGTTGAGTATATGAAGTGGCTGTGTTGAGTATATGAAGTGGCTGTGTTGAGTATATGAAGTGGCTGTGTTGAGTATATGAAGTGGCTGTGTTGAGTATATGAAGTGGCTGTGTTGAGTATATGAAGTGGCTGTGTTGAGTATATGAAGTGGCTGTGTTGAGTATATGAAGTGGCTGTGTTGAGCATATGAAGTGGCTGTGTTGAGTATATGAAGTGGCTGTGTTGAGTATATGAAGTGGCTGTGTTGAGCATATGAAGTGGCTGTGTTGAGCATATGAAGTGGCTGTGTTGAGCATATGAAGTGGCTGTGTTGAGCATATGAAGTGGCTGTGTTGAGTATATGAAGTGGCTGTGTTGAGTATATGAAGTGGCTGTGTTGAGTATATGAAGTGGCTGTGTTGAGTATATGAAGTGGCTGTGTTGAGTATATGAAGTGGCTGTGTTGAGTATATGAAGTGGCTGTGTTGAGTATATGAAGTGGCTGTGTTGAGTATATGAAGTGGCTGTGTTGAGTATATGAAGTGGCTGTGTTGAGTATATGAAGTGGCTGTGTTGAGCATAAAAGTGAACATTTGAAACAGGAGTTATTTGGCAACTAGGGTTGTGAGTTAAACAGACTTTAGAATGTCTTAGAAATCAAAACATATATGGGCTTCACGATGCGAGTATAGGCTATTCATGATTTGAGAAAGTAGCCAAAAAAGCTTGCTCTCTGTGTAACAGTTTAACTTTAGTCCGTCCCCTCGCCCCGACCCAGGCGCGAACCAGGGACCCTCTGCACACATCAACAACAGTCACCCACGAAGCATCATTACCCATCGCTCCACAAAAGCCGCGGCTCAAGGGGAACTACTACTTCAACGTCTCAGAGCAAGTGACGTCACCGATTGAAAGGCTATTAGCGCGCACCACCGCTAACTAGCTAGCCATTTCACATCCGTTACACTTGTTCCTGGCCTCAGGTTTAACAGCTGACCATATTTTCATCCATCAGACTATTCACATTTTTATTTTATTTAACTAGGCAAGTCAGTTAAGAACAAATTCTTATTTACAATGATGGCTTACTGAGGAACAGTGGGTTACCTGCCTTGTTCAGGAACAGAATGATAGATTTTAACCTTGTCAGCTCGGAGATTTGATCCAACAACCTTTTGGTTACTGGCCCAACGCTCTAACCACTAGCTTACCTGCCGCCCCTAGTCTCAATTAAATCTTGTCTTTACTAATATGTAAAATGAGTTTAGATTTAGACTGGCCCATTATCAAGCCTGGGCTCCCGAGTGGCGCAGTGGTCTAAGGCACTGCAGTCCCTGGTTCGAATCCAGGCTGCATCACATCTGACCGTGATCTGGGGTGGGCCATCATTGTAAATGAAAATGTGTTCTTAACTGTCTTGCCTAGTTAAATAAAAAATCATGCACTCAAATAGGGATTTGGAGGCTGCACACTTTCGGTCCATTCGGTCCGTTCTGTAGGCTACTTGGGTTTTATAGAGGAGCTGTGCTTAATATGAGCAGCTGAGAAATAAATCCAATAACACTTACTTCACTCCATCAACCACTGTTCGAGGAGCATGCTCTCACTGCGCGACAGGTGATATTCCGCCCAAACTCTGTCACGTTCCTGACCTGTTTTCTGTTGTTTTGTATGTGTTTAGTTGGTCAGGGCGTGAGTTGGGGTGGGTATTCTATGTTGTGTGTCTAGTTCGTCTGTTTCTATGTTCAGCCTGATATGGTTCTCAATCAGAGACAGCTGTCAATCGTTGTCCCTGATTGAGAATCATATATAGGTGGCTTGTTTTGTGTTGGGGATTGTGGGTGGTTGTTTCCTGTCTCTGTGTTTATGTTCTGCACCAGATAGGACTGTCTCGGCTTTCACGTTTGTTGTTTTGTAATGTTTGTTAATGTTCATCGTTTATTGTTTAATTAAACATGTTGAACACTAACTGCGCTGCATTTTGGTCCTCTCCTTCATCACAGGAAGAAAGCCGTAACAGAACCACCCACCAAACCCGGATCAAGCAGCGGGTTAACGGGCAGCAGCGACAGCAGCAGTGGTTCAAGGAGGAATGGACATGGGAGGAGATTCTGGACGGTAAAGGACCCTGGGCAGAGCCAGAGGAGTGTCGCCGTTCCAAGGCGGAGCTGGAGGCATCTAAAGCGGAGAGGCGACATTATGAGGCGCTAGCAAGGCAGAGCGGCTGGAAGCCAGAGAGGCTCACCCAAAAATTTCTTGGGGGGAGGCTAAAGGGGAGTGTGGCGAAGTCAGGTAGGAGACCTGCGCCAACTTCCCGCGCTTACCGTGGAGAGCGAGAGTACGGGCAGACACCGTGTTACGCAGTAGAGCGCATGGTGTCTCCTGTACGTGTTCTTTGCCCGGTGCGGGTTACTCCACCTCCCTGCACTAGCCGGGCTAGAGTGAGCATTGAGTCAAGTGCCATGAAGCCGGCTCTACATATCTGGCCTCCAGTACGTCTCCTCGGGCCGGTGTACATGGCACCAGCCTTACGCATGGTGTCCCCGGTTCGCCAACACAGCCCAGTGCGGGTTATTCTACCTCCCCGTACTGGGCGGGCTACGGGGAGCATACAACCAGGTAAGGTTGGGCAGGCTCAGTGCTCAAGGGAGCCAGTACGCCTGCACGGTCCGGTATATTTTTTTTATTTTTTATTTCACCTTTATTTAACCAGGTAGGCTAGTTGAGAACAAGTTCTCATTTGCAACTGCGACCTGGCCAAGATAAAGCATAGCAGTGTGAACAGACAACAACACAGAGTTACACATGGAGTAAACAATAGACAAGTCAATAACATGGTAGAAAAAAGAGAATCTATATACAATGTGTGCAAAAGGCATGAGGTAGGCAATAAATCGAATAATTACAATTTAGCAGATTAACACTGGAGTGATAAATCATCAGATGATCATGTGCAAGAAGAGATACTGGTGTGCAAAAGAGCAGAAAAGTAAATAAATAAAAGCAGTATGGGGGTGAGGTAGGTAAATTGGGTGGGTAGTTTACAGATGGACTATGTACAGCTGCAGCGATCGGTTAGCTGCTCGGATAGCAGATTTTTAAAGTTGTTGAGGGAGATAAAAGTCTCCAACTTCAGAGATTTTTGCAATTCGTTCCAGTCGCAGGCAGCAGAGAACTGGAAGGAAAGGCGTCCAAATGAGGTTTTGGCTTTAGGGATGATCAGTGAGATACACCTGCTGGAGCGCGTGCTACGGGTGGGTGTAGCCATCGTGACCAGTGAACTGAGATAATGCGGCACTTTGCCTAGCATAGCCTTGTAGATGACCTGGAGCCAGTGGGTCTGACGACGAACATGTAGCGAGGGCCAGCCGACTAGGGCATACAGGTCGCAGTGGTGGGTCGTATAAGGTGCTTTAGTAACAAAACGGATGGCACTGTGATAAACTGCATCCAGTTTGCTGAGTAGAGTATTGGAAGCTATTTTGTAGATGACATCGCCGAAGTCGAGGATCGGTAGGATAGTCAGTTTTACTAGGGTAAGTTTGGCGGCGTGAGTGAAGGAGGCTTTGTTCCGGAATAGAAAGCCGACTCTAGATTTGATTTTGGATTGGAGATGTTTGATATGAGTCTGGAAGGAGAGTTTGCAGTCTAGCCAGACACCTAGGTACTTATAGATGTCCACATATTCTAGGTCGGAACCGTCCAGGGTGGTGATGCTAGTCGGGCGTGCGGGTGCAGGCAGCGAACGGTTGAAAAGCATGCATTTGGTTTTACTAGCGTTTAAGAGCAGTTGGAGGCCAAGGAAGGAGTGTTGTATGGCATTGAAGCTCGTTTGGAGGTTAGATAGCACAGTGTCCAGGGAAGGGCCGGAAGTATACAGAATGGTGTCGTCTGCGTAGAGGTGGATCAGGGAATCGCCCGCAGCAAGAGCAACATCATTGATGTATACAGAGAAAAGAGTCGGCCCGAGAATTGAACCCTGTGGTACCCCCATAGAGACTGCCAGAGGACCGGACAACATGCCCTCCGATTTGACACACTGAACTCTGTCTGCAAAGTAGTTGGTGAACCAGGCAAGGCAGTCATTAGAAAAACCGAGGCTATTGAGTCTGCCGATAAGAATATGGTGATTGACAGAGTCGAAAGCCTTGGCCAGGTCGATGAAGACGGCTGCACAGTAATGTCTTTTATCGATGGCGGTTATGATATCGTTTAGTACCTTGAGCGTGGCTGAGGTGCACCCGTGACCGGCTCGGAAACCGGATTGCACAGCGGAGAAGGTACGGTGGGATTCGAGATGGTCAGTGATCTGTTTGTTGACTTCGCTTTCGAAGACCTTAGCTAGGCAGGGCAGGATGGATATAGGTCTGTAACAGTTTGGGTCCAGGGTGTCTCCCCCTTTGAAGAGGGGGATGACAGCGGCAGCTTTCCAATCCTTGGGGATCTCAGATGATACGAAGGAGAGGTTGAACAGGCTGGTAATAGGGGGTGCGACAATGGCAGCGGACAGTTTCAGAAATAGGGGGCCCAGATTGTCAAGCCCAGCTGATTTGTATGGGTCCAGGTTTTCCAGCTCTTTCAGAACATCTGCTATCTGGATAAGGGTAAAGGAGAAGCTGGGGAGGCTTGGGCGAGTAGCAGCGGGGGGGGCGGGGCTGTTGGCCAAGGTTGGAGTCGCCAGGTGGAAGGCATGGCCAGCCATTGAGAAATGTTTGTTGAAGTTTTCGATTATCACGGACTTATCAGTGGTGACCGTGTTATCTAGCCTCAGTGCAGTGGGCAGCTGGGAGGAGGTGCTCTTGTTTTCCATGGACTTTACAGTATCCCAGAACTTTTTAGAGTTAGAGCTACAGGATGCAAATTTCTGCTTGAAAAAGCTGGCCTTTGCTTTCCTGACTGACTGCGTGTATTGGTTCCTGACTTCCCTGAACAGTTGCATATCACGGGGGCTCTTCGATGCTATTGCAGTTCGCCACAGGATGTTTTTGTGCTGGTCGAGGGCAGTCAGGTCTGGAGTGAACCAAGGGCTATATCTGTTCTTGGTTCTACATTTTTTGAACGGAGCATGCTTGTCTAATATGGTGAGGAAGTAACTTTTAAAGAATGACCAGGCATCCTCAACTGACGGGATGAGGTCAATATCCTTCCAGGGTACCCGGGCCAGGTCGATTAGAAAGGCCTGCTCGCAGAAGTGTTTCAGGGAGCGTTTGACAGTGATGAGGGGTGGTCGTTTGACCGTGGACCCGTGGCGGATACAGGCAATGAGGCAGTGATCGCTGAGATCTTGATTGAAGACAGCAGAGGTGTATTTTGAGGGCAAGTTGGTCAGGATAATGTCTATTAGGGTGCCCATGTTTACGGATTTAGGGTTGTACCTGGTGGGTTCCTTGATGATTTGTGTGAGATTGAGGGCATCAAGCTTAGATTGTAGGACTGCCGGGGTGTTAAGCATATCCCAGTTTAGGTCACCTAACAGAACAAACTCTGAAGCTAGATGGGGAGCGATCAATTCACAGATGGTGTCCAGGGCACAGCTGGGAGCTGAGGGGGGTCGGTAGCAGGCGGCAACAGTGAGAGACTTATTTCTGGAGAGATTAATTTTTAAAATTAGAAGTTCGAACTGTTTGGGCATAGACTTGGAAAGTATGACAGAACTTTGCAGGCTATCTCTGCAGTAGATTGCAACTCCTCCCCCTTTGGCAGTTCTATCTTGACGGAAAGTGTTATAGTTGGGTATGGAAATCTCAGAGTTTTTGGTGGCCTTCCTAAGCCAGGATTCAGACACGGCAAGGACATCAGGGTTGGCAGAGTGTGCTAAAGCGGTGAGTAAGGCAAACTTGGGGAGGAGGCTTCTGATGTTGACATGCATGAGGCCAAGGCTTTTTCGATCACAGAAGTCAACAAATGAGGGTGACTGGGGACATGCAGGGCGTGGGTTTACCTCCACATCACCCGAGGAACAGAGGAGTAGTATGATGAGGGTGCGGCTAAAGGCTATCAAAACTGGTCGCCTAGAGCGTTGGGGACAAGGAATAAAAGGAGCAGATTTATGGGCGTGGTAGAATAGATTCTGGGCATAATGTGCAGACCAGGGTATGGTGGGGCACGGGTACAGCGGAGGCAAGCCCAGGCACTGGGTGATGATAAGAGAGGTTGTATCTCTGGACATGCTGGTCTCAATGGGTGAGGTCACCGCATGTGTGGGGGGTGGGACAAAGGAGGTATCAGAGGTACGGAGAGTGGAACTACGGGGTCCATTGCAAACCAAAACAATGATAACTAGCCTGAACAACAGTATGTAAGGCATATTGATATTAGAGAGAGACATACAATAAGGCATAAAGTGATTGCAGGTCATGATTGGGAGAGCTAGCTAAAACAGCAGGTGAAATAACAGCAGCTAGTCAGCTAACACAGCAACAGAAGGTAAAAATGGCGACGACTGGGCAGAGAGGGTCGGATTAACTACACACAGATCCTGAGTTAAGGCACAGAGCCGACAGATAAAACACAAATAAACAGAATGGAGTACCGTGAATTAATGGACAGTCAAGCAGGCATCAGCTATGTAGCCAAGTGATCATAGTGTCCAGGGGGCAGCCGTAGATGGAGTAGTGAGGCCTCCACTAAGCTAGCACGCGTTTAAAGTTAGTAGCCCGGGGGGGTGGTCTGCTCAGACGGAGGGGGTCTGCTCAGACGGAGGCCGGTTGAGGGCACCCGTTGAGGGCACGTCTGCAAACCAGACGTGGTCGTGTCGACAGAGAATCCAAGCCGGATAGCGATGGCGAAAGAGAGGTTGTGAATTGTAGAATTGTGTTTGCTAACTGGTGCTAGCTTCCTGGCTGCGCTAGCTGCAAGATAAGCTAGCAGTTAGCAGACCGGGGCAGGCAAGTTAGCCTTTGGGGGACGTCGCGATGGGGGGGAAGTCTGTTTTTGCCTCTTCGTGCGGTGACGTCGATAGACCAGTCGTGGAATTAGTAGGGTTCCAGGTAGCTCTAGGTAGCTAACAGGCCTAGTAGGTTAGCAGAATGGGCCTTCAGCGGGCGTCACGCCTGAGGGGCCTGTTGGAGTCCCCGGGCAGATTATGTCGGTATTCCAGTCGTAGAGGATAGGCGGGGTTCCGTGCTCCGTACCGGCAGTAAATGGGTCCGGGTCTTGTAGCCCAGGAGTGGGCTTCAGTGGTAGCACAGGAGCCCTAGCCAATTAGCTTCAGGCTAATTGGTGCCTGCTCCGGTGCCTGCTCCGGGATGGAAACGCTAGCCAGGAGTGGTCACCCGGGATTGTGGTTAGCTAGTTGCGAAGATCCAGATGAAAATGTTCAGAGTTTGCGGTAGGAATCCGGGGATATGGAGAGAAATAGGTCCGTTATGCTCTGGTTTTATTCACGTTGTTCGAACTAGCGAGAGCTTTCCGAGCTAAAGGTTAGCTGATGACCGCTAGCAATGGTTTGCTAACTGATAGCTGGTAGGCAGTTAGCTGGCTATCTTCAGTAGATGGATTCCAGATCAGAAGTAAATAGAAATACTTTAGAAAAAAGCAGATCCACGCCACATTGGGTGAGGCGGGTTGCAGGAGAGTATTTAGAAGTTGAGGTTTAAGAAAGTATTTTTAAAAGATATGCGAAGAAAAAGATGTAAAAAGATATATACAAGGGACACGGGACACGACAGGACAAAGACGTCTACACTGCTACGCCACCTTCCCGCCCCAGCCCAGTACCATCAGTGCCTACACCACGCACCAGGCTTCCTGTGCGTCTCCAGAGCCCTGTTCCTCCTCCACGCACTAGTCCTATGGTGCGTGTCTTCAGCCCGGTACCACCAGTTCCGGCACCACGCATCAAGCCTCCTGTGCATCTACAGAGCCCTGTACGCACTGTTCCTTCTCCCCGCACTCGCCCTGAGGTGCGTGCCCTCAGCCCGGTACCTCCAGTTCCGGTACCACGCACCAGGCCTATAGTGCGCATCGAGAGTCCAGTGTGCCCTGTTCCTGCTCCCTGCACTAGCCTTGAGGTGCGTGTCTCCAGTCCGGTACCACCAGTTCCGGCACCACGCACCAGGCCTACTGTGCGCCTCAGCAGGTCAGAGTCGGCCGTCTGCCCAACGCCGCCTGTACTGCTCGTCTGCTCAGCGCCGTCTGAGCTGCCTGCACTGCTCGTCTGCCCAGCGCTGTCTGAGCTGCCTGCACTGCTCGTCTGCCCAGCGCCGTCTGAGCTGCCTGTCTGCCCAGCGCCGTCTGAGCCATCCGTCTGCCCAGCGCCGTCTGAGCCATCCGTCTGCCGAGCGCCGTCTGAGCCATCCGTCTGCCCAGCGCCGTCTGAGCCATCCGTCTGCCCAGCGCCGTCTGAGCCATCCGTCTGCCCAGCGCCTTCTGAGCCATCCGTCTGCCCAGCGCCGTCTGAGCCATCCGTCTGCCCAGCGCCGTCTGAGCCATCCGTCTGCCCAGCACCGTCTGAGCCATCCGCCTGCCCAGCGCCGTCTGAGCCATCCGTCTGCCACGAGCCTTCAGAGCCGCCCGTCTGTCCCGAGCCATTAGAGCCGTCCGTCAGTCAGGAGCCGCTAGAGCCGTCCGTCAGTCAGGAGCCGCTAGAGCCGTCTGCCAGTCAGGAGCTGCCAGAGCCGCCAGCCAGTCAGGAGCTGCCAGAGCCGCCAGCCAGTCAGGAGCTGCCAGAGCCGCCAGCCAGTCAGGAGCTGCCAGAGCCGCCAGCCAGTCAGGAGCTGCCAGAGACGCCAGCCAGTCAGGAGCTGCCAGAGACGCCAGCCAGTCAGGAGCTGCCAGAGACGCCAGCCAGTCAGGAGCTGCCAGAGACGCCAGCCAGTCAGGAGCTGCCAGAGCCGCCAGCCAGTCAGGAGCTGCCAGAGCCGCCAGCCAGTCAGGAGCTGCCAGAGCCGCCAGCCAGTCAGGAGCTGCCAGAGCCGCCAGCCAGTCAGGAGCTGCCAGAGCCGCCAGCCAGTCAGGAGCTGCCCTCCAGTCATGAGCTGCCCTCCAGTCATGAGCTGCCCTCCAGTCATGAGCTGCCCTCCAGTCATGAGCTGCCCTACAGTCTGGAGCTGCCACTCGGTCCGGAGCTGCCACTCGGTCCAGAGCTGCCACTCGGTCCGGAGCTGCCACTCGGTCCGGAGCTGCTATTAGTCCAGAGTTGTCCCTCTGTCCTAAGCTACCTCTCTGTCTGGAGCGATTTCTCTGTCCTGAGCTACCTCTCTGTCTTGAGCTACCTCTCGGTCCTGAGCTACCTCTCGGTCCTGAGTTGTCTCCTCTATTCAGGAGGGGCCTTGGTGAAGGTCGAGGGTGAGGGTCGCCACTCAAAGGACGCTAAGGAGGGGGACAAAGACAGTGGTGGAGTGGTGTCCTCGTCCACCGCCGGAGCCACCACCGCGGACAGATGCCCACCCAGACCCTCCCCTTGAGTTTTAGGGGTGCGCCTGGAGTTCGCACCTTGAGGGGGGGGTTTCTGTCACGTTCCTGACCGGTTTTCTGTTGTTTTGTATGTGTTTAGTTGGTCAGGGCGTGAGTTGGGGTGGGTATTCTATGTTGTGTGTCTAGTTCGTCTGTTTCTATGTTCAGCCTGATATGGTTCTCAATCAGAGACAGCTGTCAATCGTTGTCCCTGATTGAGAATCATATATAGGTGGCTTGTTTTGTGTTGGGGATTGTGGGTGGTTGTTTCCTGTCTCTGTGTTTATGTTCTGCACCAGATAGGACTGTCTCGGCTTTCACGTTTGTTGTTTTGTAATGTTTGTTAATGTTCATCGTTTATTGTTTAATTAAACATGTTGAACACTAACTGCGCTGCATTTTGGTCCTCTCCTTCATCACAGGAAGAAAGCCGTAACAAACTCTGTATGCCAGGGGCTCTCCAACCCTGTTCCTGCAGCTACCCAGTGCTTCATTTGGGAAACCAAGTGAAAATCTGTTCGGGAACATCGATAGTAACATGTTTTCCCAACTAAACATATTTCACTAAACTGTTGACAGCCCGTTGCGTGCTCTAGAAATGAATAAAGGAGAGAAAGGGGGAGATGGAAACGCACGGTGGTGAGATTCTGTATAGCTAAAGGTAATGTGTCACCCAATTAATTATGAAAATATAAAATGACCTATTACTAGGCTATTCTAAATCAAATCGAAATTCACTAATTGTAGACTAACTGTAAGCCGCCGTGCACAATCAATGAAACAACAGCATCGCCTCGCTAGGCTATACATGCTCTCCCAGACTCATGCATATACATTTTGGAGCGTGCAATAAGGTAACCAGTCCATTTAGTTTGCATAAAAAATACCGTCCACACTCGGAGGCGATTACTCAAATGTGTTTAATATTGACGTATAGGCCAGACCAATTATGTACCAAAGACATCTTAAATCAGTGTTGTTGTATGTTTCTCTGCCATGGGTAATACGCAGTAGGCTATGTATTGTATAAAGGCACAATGTCCCCCCCCCCAGGATTGGGCTCATAAGCCTATGTGTATGGGAGTCTTTAATGAATCTTCACGCTGTCCATTTCGTTGTGTTAAGGTTTTGAAACAACATCCACAACGACCACGTTTTACACAGTTTAAACCTGCTGTTGAACTTCTCTCTTCAGATTGATCATCACGACAAGGTGATTGTAACACTTTTACAAGTACGATAGCCATACTGTTTTGATGATAAGTGTTTGATGCGATTTTCGATCCCCTATGCATTGATGTCAGAGTGGTTAGAGGGGCAATAGAGCCCTGGGTACCAGGCCATTAGCAACCTGATGGTAGTTAGCAAGTTGGATACTACCAAAGCATGTCCAGAGTGCATGAAAGGAGATTACCTTGACTCAATGGTCACATGGAATTTTACTGCGGTCATGACTCATGACTGCAGGTGTGGCGGCAATACGGTCACCCCAATAGCTGATTCAAATATTAATCATTTTCACACTCAAAAATGTTTCTCCTATGGGGACAGTCGAAGTACCCTTTTGGAACTTTTTTTCCAAAGAGTGTAGGGTGTAATTTTGGACACAGTCTTCCTGCTCTGCAATCTCACACCCCCAAACGAAACCAGACAAAATTCCACCCGCTCTGCCAAGTTGATGTAATCTTCCGGCCCTCTCTGTGCAACAGCTACGTGTCATTCAGAACACAAGGCCACTCACACAAACAATGCAGCGCTGACTCAACCTCAGTAAAACACAGAGGCAATACTGGGACAACGTTAGGGAGATGAGGTTAGAAATTATGTTTTTGTACACTGTAAATTGGTTACCGTGAATTTGACAGTAGCTTACAGGCAACTTGATGGCAAGTAAAATTCTGTATTTCATATTATAGTACACTTACTGTAATATAGGTACGGTATCAAAGCAAATACTGTGTAATGACACACATTACAATACCGTACACTGTAAAAAAGTAAATGCTACTGTAAAATGAATGAATTAATGGATTAATGAAATTCATTGAGGGGAGGGCTTTGTATTTCACAGTATTTTACTATAATTACAAGGGATTGGTGCAAGCAGATTTACTGCTATAGTGTTTACACATAATAGCATATTAATAAATATTTTGTGTTTTATGTCACTTGCACATCTAGAGGCCTTAACAAAGGCTTCCAAACATGTGGCAAATACAGGGCAAAACAGACCAGAAAGACATGGAGAAATGGTAAACCATTTAAGGTTTAAGAATTCCTGTCACTCCAATCTGTCCCCTATACAGTTTATATTAATGGGTCTCCATAAGCACATACGAGTTAAAAATTGGTACATCATTCTCACTCATGGGTGCAACAAATATAGCCTTTTACAAGGCATGCCTCAAAATATGTTAATGATCCAGCAACAACAATACCATCCACCCACTAGTGGTCAAAAGGTTTTCAGCCCTCTAAAGATACGGTACGGTACTGTATTCTGTGGAGTGGAATGACAGAGCCATTCAAAATACCGCAATTTTCCCACAATGCACCATCATTTACAATATGCAGTAAAACATTTGAGTTTTTTCTTAAACTTCTGATAATATCTAAAACTACAGTTTTCTGTTCCAGTGTATGTAAAGTGGTGCCACTCCAAGTCTGCCTGTGTCATGCCTAAACACACCTGCACCATGCACAGTTAAAGACACGCACGTGCACACACATACAGATGCGTGCACGCACCCACACCCTATTTCCAGCAAAAAGAACCTGAGCATTCAAAGGCATGTGTCTGTGCTATCTGATAACATGGTTCTGTGTGTATGTCAACAGGCTGTAACTCTAGTGGTGTGGGCTGGGTAACCGGAGGCCTGGAGGGGGTAGGTAGGTCGGTAGGATGATCCCTGGCAGGATGTCTCTCTCCTGCGAGAGGGAGGTAGAGACGTGTAGGTCCCCTTAGACATGTGAAATGGCATTTTCACTAGTAAAATAGCAGTTTTCACACGTTGACGTTAAAATTCACACGTTGAAACCATATTTTCACATGTATTACATTTAGAGTTCACATGTTAACACCACCTTTTCACGTGAGGATAACGACATGTTTTCACCTCGCATGTGAAGTGCAGTTTCAAATGTGACATTTTCGGTATTGCATGTTCAAAACGTTCATGTGGAAATCGGATATGTAGTTTCACGTGAAAAACATTCCGTTTCATGTGAAAAACTTCCACATGATTGTTTTCACAACTGAGCTTGCAATTCCACATGTGAAAGTAAAAATCGAATTTGCAGTTTCATGTTTAAGAAAACTCCATATGAATATGTCACTTTCACATGTGGAATTGCAAATTCACATGTGGGGTTTAAAAGAATGTTATGGTGTGAAAAGATGGTGTTAGCATGATGCATTAGCAATGTTTCCAAATGTAGAATTAGGGTAACCACATCTAAAAAGCCCAAGACGGGAACGATTTAGCGTGAAAATTTGTGAAACAGAGGACAGAATAACTTTTTTAGGGGTAGGTTCATAAATGCTGCAAATAGATCACATTTGTTTTGATCAGTCATGGAAATGAAAGTGATGAAAACATGTTTTAAAAAGATGGAGAACAAGCCATAGGATGAAAAATACCGGAGTTTTGGCGCAGGTACTGCCGACTAGTGCTAGCTAACGCTACCTAACAATAAAAAAAAAAATTGAATAGATAATTATATTTAAAAAATTTACAAATGGATACTTGGTCACAGTATCGATATAATATTGTCCAAAATAATGTTGTGATATTAATAGATTTCCTAGTTATTATATGGTGCAATCCTCTAGTGAGCGAGTTACTTTTGTGACATTAATATTAAGCAAAACTTCTGAAGTCGAGAACACAGTTCTTAGTATAGCAAACAAAAAGAATGATATCGAAAGCAAAACATAAACCTTAAAGTATTGATGGCAAAACAAAATATCGCAAGGAAATAATTAAAAACTGCGAGAACAAATGAATGTAAATGGGTGCAAAAATAGTTTTCCATGAAAACATTTTGTGTAACGCGATTAAATAGAAATGCCTCCCTCTTTCCTGTAATTTTCCCTCTCTTTGGTTATGTTACCCTGGCCTTTGCTTTCACTGCTTTGTTTTGGCACGTTCATTCCAGCAGCATAGCACCCTGTATCCCACTGCTGGCTTGCCTCTGAAGCTAAGGGACTATTTAGGTCCTGGTTGGTCCCTGGATGGGACACAGGAAGTAGGGAAAAAATGCACATGTGGGGAAAATATAATTCACATGGTATGTTTACAAGTGTGTTGAAAAACCATGTGTTTTTTGTGTAAGGGTCCGGCCTGGCCATCATGCCTGCACACTTAAGCCCAGTACAGCTCTGCTTGGCTTTGCCCTGTAGTGTAAATCAGGAAACAGTCAGCCTGACTGGACTTAGGAAATAATGTCTGGTGCAAAGAAAAGGACGGAGACGTTGTTACACAACGATTAACTTGTGCAACAATGAATGTTTGGATAGGATCAGACATCATCGCAACACTAATGTGGGTTTACTGGATTTGGTGGACATCTGATGGCTTTGTTGTGTGTGTGTGTGTGTGTGTGGGGGGGTGGAGTTTGATCCACACACACACATAACACACACACACACACACACAAACAGCAAGAAAATAATCCTGCAGCAAAAGGAAATGTGAATTATTATGTAGATTATAATTGATTATAATGAATGAAAAACAGAGGAAGAGAGAGGAGTGTAGGTGTGGGAGGGAGGTAAGGAAGGAGGAGTGGGAGAGAGTAAGAATGAGAGAGAGAGAGAGTAAGAGAGAGAGGGTGAGAGTGTGGGATATGCTGACTAGTTAATAATGGAGAGTAATAGTGTACAACAGTTGAGGCTGCTGAGGGGATTTGATACCGTTCTACCAATTCCGCTCCAGCCATTGCCACAACCATGTCCTCCCCAATTAAGGTGCCACCAACCTCCTGTGGTGTACAAGGGACTCTGATGGCGGCTCGACCAGAGGGGGGAAAAAATAGTCCCAGACTCCTACTGATGTGCCCTACTCCGTCAGGCACTCAAACAATGGGTTGCTCCGCCAGCCCGGAACATAATCACACAGAACTACTACTTCGGTCTGCACCCAAGGCAACCAACACAGCAATCACACAATATGGCGTTATCATATTGCTACACCATTCAATACGGAGGAAGCATGAAACAAAGGGAGCAATAAAAGTGTAATAAGATTTGAAATATGAATATCCTAATCAGTAGGATTATTAAAAAGCAATCGATGCTATTCTAGTCGTAACATAAAATGGTGTTATTGCAGTAATGGAGGAGGCACTTTCAAAATAAATTACATCTTTATTCTATCTGCACTCCAAAGAGGGAAGTGAAGTAGAATAGTATATTTGCATGACACTTCCCAGGCTGCTATCGCAGACCTGTGGGTGATGTCAGTGTAAATGACAACACCAGACAATACACCCCCCACTTTGCTTTTGGTCTAATCCACAGACCAATCAATGGTGTTCGGATCAACCCAAGTTTGAGATCCAGTGGGTGGAGATATGTCTCTGTGTTACCAAACTCACTGCTGCTCACTTTCAGACATTGTAGGAAGGCTGTGGGAAAGAAGGATGTGGTTGGTTGGTTGATCTGACCCTGTGCGTTCACTGGTTAAATATCTTTCTGAAAGCTTGCTATTAATATGATTGGTCAATTTCAAGTAGAGCAAACAGAGTAATGTGTCTGTTTCTGTCTGTTGGTGTGTCAGTCTGTGTGCAGTGTTAGAGGTTAGAGAAAGCGTGCAACAATGAGTTGAGGAGAGAGGAAGGTGGGAGGGTGGGAGGGAGGGGTCTGTAGATGTCCTCTAACGCCTGTCAGCACAGCAAAATCCAGGGGGACAGCCTAAACACCAGCCACCCCTCTGTCTCCTCTCCTCTTATTGTCCTTTTACTGCACTCACAGTGGACCAGCAGCAAAAACCCAAATCTGCATACACAGAATCCCCGGAACCAAATGTAACCCACAAATCAAATCAACGTTTATTGGTTGCATACACAGATTTGCAGATGTTATCGCAGTTGCAGCAAAATGCTTTGTTTCGAGCTCCAACAGTGCAGAAATTACCTAGCAATAAAAAAACAATACACACAAGCCCAAAAAATACAAAATAAAGAGATTAAGAAATATCAGAACGAGCAAAAATATATATTATGTATATATATATAATGTACACATATACCCACACAGTAAATATACATATAATGGTGTGTATGGACAGTATAGGAATAGAAAAGGTGTGTACAGCAGTAGTTATATGGGATGAACCATGACTAGAATACTGTATATACACATGAAGTGGGTAAAACAGTGTGTAAACATTAAAAGTGACCAGTGTTCAATGACTCTATGTACATAGGGCAGCAGTCTCTAACGTGCAGGGTAAAGTACTGGGTGGTAGCTGGCTAGTAACAGTGACTAAGGTTCAGGGCAAGGTACTGGGCAGTGGTGACTGTTTAGCAGTCTGATGGCATGGAGATAGAAGCTGTTTATCAGTTTCTCGGGTCCCAGCTTTGATGCACCTGTACTGTCTCCACCTTCTAGATGGTAGTGAGGTGAACAAGCTTAGGCTTGGGTGGCTGAGGTCCTTGATGATCTTCTTGGTCTTCCTGTTGATGTCCTGGAGGGTAGGCATTGTGCCCCCAGTGATGCGTTGGGCTAACTGCACCTCCCTCAGGAGAGCCCTGCGGTTGCGGACGGTGCAAAAGCTTTTGACCCTCTCCATCACGGCCCCGATGGGGGTGTGGCCTCATTGCTGTCTCCTGTAGTCCATGATCACCTCCTTTGTTTTGTTGACGTTGAGGGAGAGGTTATTTTCCTGACACCACTTTCCCAGGGCTCTCATCTCCTCCCTGTAGGCTGTCTCGTCAGTGTTGGTAATCAGGTCTACCACCCTTGTGTCGTCTGCAAACTTCATGATTGAGTAGGAGACGTGCGTGGCCACGCAGTCATGGGTGAACAGGGAGTACCGGAGGGGGCTGAGTAAGCGTGTTGCTGCCTGTTTTCACCACCTGGAGGCGGGCTGACAGGAAGTCCAGGACCCAGTTGCACAGGGAGGGGTTCAGACCCAGGGCCCTGAGCTTAGTGATGAGATTGGAGGGTACTGTGGTGTTGAAGGCTGAGCTGTAGTCAATGAACAGCATTCTTACATAGGTATTTCTCTTGTCCAAGTGGGATAGGGCAGTGTGCAGTGAAATGGCGATTGCGTCGTCCGTGGGTCTGTTGGGGCAATATACAAATTGTTGTAGGGTCTATGGCAGGGATATTCAACTCTTACCCTATGAGGTCCAGAGCCTGCTGGTTTTCTGTTCTACCTGATAATTAATTGCACACACCTGGTGTCCCAGGTCTAAATCAGTCTCTGATTAGAGGGGAACAATGAAAAAACGCAGAGGAACTGGTCAAAGATTTTTAGTTGGAGGGGTCTAGGGTGATATGGTCCTTAACTAGCCTCTCAAAGCGCTTCATGATGACAGAAGTGAGTGCTACAGGGCGAGAGTCATTCTTTGTGCTAAGGCCCTATTCCCACTACGGGAGATGAAGGAGAGTCTGAGAAATGGAGTGGCGGAAGAGATTTCTACTTTTCAATTCACATCACATCCTTGCCTTACCTTTAGTTGTGACTGGCAAGGCAACATTCTTAGTCAGCAGCTCAACATGACCCGTGAATATCACAGTAGCCAGTAAGCACAAACTATTTAACAATCTGAGCAACCTTTCTTCGAAAACATATTATAATATTTAATAATGCAACCGAAACATATTACACTCTTGAACCATGCAACAATCTACAAGCATGTGCAGACAATTAAAGGGTTTACTTTTTGTGAAGTAAACCGAGGGAATGTTTGGCAGCATGAGTGAAGGATGCTTTGTTGCGAAATAGGAAGCCGATTCTAGATTTAATTTCGGATTGGAGATGCTTAATGTGAGTCTGGAAGGAGAGTTTACAGTCTAGCCAGACACCTAGGTATTTGTAGTTGTCCACATATTCTAAGTCAGAACCGTCCAGAGTAGTGATGCTGGACGGGCGGGCACGTGCGGGCAGTGATCGGTTGATGAGCATGCACTTAGTTTTACTTGCATTTAAGAGCAGTTGGAGGCCACGGAAGGAGAGTTGGCTCCAGCTCATCTACAAGTCTCTGCTAGGTAAAGCCCCGCCTTATCTCAGCTCACTGTTCACCATAGCAGCACCCACCCGTAGCACGTGCTCCAGCAGGTCAATCTCACTGGTCGTCCCCAAAGCCAATTCCTCCTTTGGCCGCCTTTCCTTCCTGTTCTCTGCTGCCAATGACTGGAACGAACTGCAAAAATCACTGAAGCTGGAGACCCATATCTCCTTCACTAGCTTTAAGCACCAGCTGTCAGAGCAGCTCACAGATCACTGCACCTGTACATAGCCCATCTGTAAACAGCCCATCCAATTACCTCATCCCCATACTGTATTTATTTATTTATTTATCTTGCTCCTTCACACCCTAGTATCTCTACTTGCACATTAATCTTCTGCACATCTACCATTACAGTGTCTAATTGCTATATTGCAATTACTTCGCCACCATGGCCTATTTATTGCCTTAATTAACTTCTTGTCAATAGGGGGAGCTGTTAGCACTATGTAATCTTGACGTTCCCAAATTAAACTGCCTCGTACTCAATTCTTGCTCGTACAATATGCATATTATTATTACTATTGGATAGAAAACACTCTCTAGTTTCTAAAACCGTTTGAATTATGTCTGTGAGTGAAACAGAACTGGACTTAGAGCAATTTCCCTATGTGGAGTTGAGAATGCAGAATTTTCCAACCTGTTCTCAGACCTGTGTATAACTCTGCCTGTCTTCTATTGGTTGAGATGCACTGCATACGCCTTCCCCTGGGTGTCAGCGAATAGAGGGCCTTGAAATGGAGTCTCTAGGCAGATCCGAAAGTCTATAAATTGATTGGAATCGAAGTGTCCCCTCTTTTGATTCTTCGCTCTGACGCAGGGAGGATCTTGGCATGTCGTTTTAGAAGCTCCTGTTTTAGCTCCTAGATATATCCGGCTCTGTTTTTATTCGATATAGGCTTTAAAGACATCATAATCTTGTTATTTTAAACCGAGTTATATCAGTTTATGTCAGTATATTGCGATTTTCGGGTATTTCATTTTCTGGCGTTGTAGGAAGTTGGGTATCTCTCTCTCGCATGCTATTGTTTACTGCTAATTGCAACGTGGAAGATGACTTTCTCCAACCCAGCAACGATTCTTTTGGACAAAGGACACCTATCCCAAGATTCTGATGAGAGGTCATCAAAAAGTAAGAACTATTTATGCTGATAATTCATTGTTCTGTTGAAAAAAGTAAAATGCATAAGACGCCATTACTTGCAGTGTAGCCTTGCTTTATCGCACGCTGTATTGCGCAGTAACGTTAATTTTAAAAATGTAACCCAGCGATTGCATTAAGAACTAATTTGTCTTTCAATTGCTGTCCAACCTGTATTTTTTTTGTCAAGTTTATGAATAGTTTTCGATAAAAATAGGTGCCTTTCCAAGATGGCGCCGGACAGATTGCTTGAGGTTTTGGACACTATTCTCATTGTATAAGCACGATTTGTGCCGCTAAATATGCACATTTTCGAACAAACTCTATATGCATTGTGTAATATGATGTTACAGGACTGTCATCTGAAGAATTCTGAGAAGGTTAGTGAAAAACGCTGTGTATTTTTAAGAAATGTTTTATGATGAGTAATTAGCTAATACACGATGGTCTCTGTAGTTATTCTAGTCGCTTTGGTGAGAGTTGTGATGGTGGCTGCAATGGTAAACTCTGATTTATACCTGAAATATGCACATTTTTCTAACAAAACATATGCTATACAATAAATATGTTATCAGACTGTCATCTGATGAGGTTGTTTCTTGGTTAGTGGCTATTTATATCTTTATTTGGTCGAATTTGTGATAGCTACTGATGGAGTAAAAAAAATGGTGGAGTAAAGAAGTGGTGTCTTTTGCTAACGTGGTTAGCTAATAGATTTACATATTGTGTCTTCCCTGTAAAACATTTTAAAAATCAGAAATGATGGCTTGATTGACAAGATGTGTATCTTTCATCTGGTGTCTTGGACTTGTGATTTAATGATATTTAGATGCTACTATTTACTTGTGACGCTATGCTAGCCTATGCTAGTCAGCTTTTTTACTGATGGGGGTGCTCCCGGATCCGGGTTTGGGAGGAATTAGAGGTTAATTCCCTTATCTTACCTCATTTGCACTCACTGTATATAGACTTTTTGTTTTCTTTTTTTCTACTGTATTATTGACTATGTTTTGTTTATTCCATGTGTAACTCTGTGTTGCTGTATGTGTCGAATTGCTCTGCTTTATCTTGTCCAGGTCGCAGTTGTAAATGAGAACTTGTTCTCAACTGGCCTACCTGATTTAAATAAAGGTGAATAAAATGTATTTAAAAAACAAAGTCACTCAAAGGATCTGATGATATAAGCCTAGGTCTAGATAGTGTTTTTACCTAAGTCTTTATGGTGTTTGTGTGTTTTAATATTTTCCTAAGTGTTGGCTACTACCTTTAACACTTAAAGTCAATAGTTAAGTTAAGTCTTAAAAGACAATTAAAAGAAAAGACAACACGTTCTTAGTTTTTTAAGCACTACCTCCACATGTGTTTCAGTGTAATTTCTTTGAGATGGGTGGGTCTAAGGCTTTAGAGGGTGTGAACGATGCTACAAGGGGGGAAAACAAAGAGCAGCACTGTGGCTGTTCAATGTGAAACGTTATCTTTATTTCTCAACAATAGGCTATTTAATACTGTTAATAGTTTGCCTAATGGGGGAATTTGGTGAGGTAATGTTCAGAGAATCCATTTAGGCAGTTTGGTGAAAGTATTCATTTTCTAAATATGTTTCCCAAGGATTAAAGTAGAGCAAGTGTGAAAATCGCAGCAAAATGTTTGAATGCCTTTTTTTCCTAAATGGGATTATAAATGTATCAACTTTGAAACAGCTTCCCCATGTTTCCACCAAATACAGTGTATGCTATTCCATTTTGAAGCTCTGAGTCTGTACTTTTATTCAATATACAAAACACAATTTAACATCTTGGAACAAAAGACCGAAAAGAGAATGGTCGGTCACAAATAGCTAATTTTTGCATCCTCACAAACATGCTGGATGTAGCTGAAAGCTGACGTTTAGCTGAACCATAGCTAAATAGGAGTTATTGGGCTTACACCAGCCACCGTATTAAAGTTACCATAGAAAAAAACAGACATCATGGAAGTCATTATATTATATGAGGTAAAAGCAAATTGTGACTGAAAATGTTAATAATAGCCTGGGGAGTTGCTTCTTGCCTGGACCTCGGATTCCACTAGATAGCACAGCCACAAAGTCAACACTGGCTATATTGTAAAGATTCATGAAAGCGAAAAGTTGCCTTTAGGTCTTAATTTAAGTTTAGGGCTAGGCATAAGGTTAGCAGTGTGGCTAAGGTTAGGGTTAGGTTTAAAAACTGATTTTAAGAAGATACATTTTAGAAAAGGAAGGGGTTTATAACAGTGGCTGTGGTATCTAGTGACGATGCTGGATATCGATGGCGGTTCAGTGCAGTCACGCAAAAACGCACTATTTAGATTTAAAACTACGGTGACATTTTCAGAATGCAACAGGCCGTTACTGCCAACTCAGGTAAAAACTCAATAAAACAAGTCTCCAACATAAGGAAAAGGTCTATACATTTCAGCTGTTTCAAAAACATTGCTATTACAATTTTTACCGTCGGGAGTGTTAGCTCAACGAGACAATTCTGTTTACACTGCCCTGCTTAGAGAGGGGCAATTTTCGGGCGTGTGTTGTGTGGTCGAGAAGTGACACGTTTGCAAGTTTACATCGCAGTATGTGCATAGGCGAGGGTATTTTTGCGGAAAGTCTAGTAAGTGTGAAGACCTAAGAAAGGAGCTCTGCAGGTGTAGAGAGAGAGAGAAAGAGAGATCTAGCCAAGGTACAGGGATATATTCAGGGTGACAAATGAGAGAGGGAGAAGTGGGGGGAGATAAAGACAATCTGCATAGGCAAAGAGAGTAAGAGGGGGAAGAAAGAGAGAAGGAGGGAGACGTATAAGAATGAGTATTTAAGTATTTAAACTACAGTGAATGTTCGATTCAGAGACTGGGGGGGGGGGGGGGGGGGTTATCCCACCCCCTCCACCGCAGACCTTAATAGGTTCCCTTGACTACCGCTTGTGCACTCCCTTGTTCAGTTTCTGACAGTGGAGGCCAATAAAACAAGTTGGTGAAAGATGGAAGGAAGAAACATGGAGGACAGGAAATCCCTATTGACATGAGACAGCTCCACTCTTCAAAAACCAATGGAAATAACAACAAACACAAGAACACCCCCTCCTGCCCTCTCTTTTACGTCGAACTGGGAAATAGGGATGGGCATTAGAAAATATTTTACTATTCAAATAATATCATTAAAAAAAATCAAAATACTAAAAATAACAAATTTGCTCTTGAGTCTCTCCACCGTACAATGACGCAAATGGCAGAGGTAAACAGTGGACAGGCTGCTGGCTTTTCTCCGCTAGTTTGGCTCACGACAACAGCGAAAGAGAAGTCTGATTTTCACCACGATAGAACAGATTCTGTTACTGAAAGGTTTTCTGGCGAGTATTTGGCATTGATCTGTGTCAGGTCTTGTGGAAACGCCGCTAGACACCTGTAATTGCTATTGGAAGTGGGTAAAATAACATACCGATGTCAGGCCAGCCTGTAGGGCTAAATGCGCAGCAGAAGTTCAATGCACTATTATAAAAACTACATTCAAAAGTTTGTTGTTTCATTCAATTAAGAATTTCAAATGTCATGGTATATCCTTGTCATTCATGGTATAAAAATGTCACAAGGATCATACATTTTATATATATATTTTTTTTTACATGAACACTCAAGTAATAGAATACCAACGTCCTTTCAGATATCCGGACATTCGATTAACCGTGCCCATCCCTACTGGAAATGTGATTATTTGCATATGGATTACTCAGAGGTGTTAACGTGCACATACATTATTGCACACACTATATTAAACACATAGGCCTGACAGATATATACAAATACACATATTGGAAATCTGTTCTGTACATGCAGACAATGCAAAATCATTGAGGTGGGACCTGGACAGTCATTCACTTCATCCCTCCACCCTCACTCCCTTCTATTCAGCATATCTTGGCTTTACTGTACATGCAGGGGCGGCCCTGGGCGTAAGCGACATAGGCATTTTGTGTGGGGGGGGGGGGGGCTCAGTCCCATTAGAATAGTAGAATTTCTAAATGTGGTGGTGTCAGCAGTTTTCCACTTGTTATGCTAGTCAATCAATTAGCCCACGTCAGCACTTTCATTGTGATGAGTAAAGTTAGTCTACCAAGCTATCTAAACTTGTTGTAATCATGTCCAAATTGCCCAGGGGCCCTGACCTCCAGGGGGCCCCCATTGATTTTGTTAGTCACTCTCACTCAGATACAGTATCATATTAACATGGCATAAGTCATGGCAAAATGTGTAGAATTTCAGGAAATTTGCTTTAAAACTGAAAACAAGTTCTCTCTGCCCCATGGCAAAACGTGTAGAATTTCAGGAAATTTGCTTTAAAACTGAAAACAAGTTCTCTCCGCCCCATGGCAAAACGAATAGAATTGCATGAAATTAGTTATAAAAATGTATCTCCGCCCCATGGCAAAATGTGTAGAATTGCAGGAAATTAACTTCAAAACTTAAGATGTTTCTCTCCGGCGTCCATAGGTTTGCAAATGGTTTGCCTAGAGCTCCCTAAAGGCTAGGGGCGGTTCTGTGTACATGTCCATTGTCTACACAAAGGAGCTAGCAGATTGGCCAGCTCCTGAAAGCCTGATCCCTTCTGCAGGCAACTCTCCCGCCCCCTCCTTCTCTTTCCCTCTCCTCCCCCTCTCTCGCTCTTACCATGGAATCACAGCACGCACCCATATACCATCCCAAACAAACAGACGCTGTTCCAATGCTAAAAATAGACCCCCATCTTTGACGACAGAGCCCCCTCGCCCCTCTGTGCCCACCCTCCACACCACCCACGTCGAGCAGCAGTGACACCTTCCATCATATGCTTCTGAGACTGGGAGAGAGAGGAGCAGTGTTTATGACGAGGTGTTGTAATTAGCACTGTGAAACACTGTTATAATGGTGCCCTGGGGCATATAGGGGTTGAGTGGCCAGAGTGAGGGAGTTCTTTCTGAGCCTGAGGGGACGCAGCATGTTGACTAGCTTGATCAGTTTAGATAAAGAGTCGACTCCAGAGTGCAGAGGAGAGGAGGTCATTTCTAGGCCGCGATAGAAGGACGTTGAACGGTGGAGATTGTGTCTCTGGTTGTAATCACGTTGACCAAGTCACGGTCACAATAACACTTTACAAATTGGTCCATTAGAATCCATGCACCGTGGGAACAAAATGTAGATAAAAGAAAGAATTGAGGTGAAGGAGTTATTCCTCCATCCGGCTGCCCTTTAGATGAGTGTCACAAGCAGCCACACAAAGACTAGGATCAAACCCAGCTGAGCTCCCGACGTCCACCCTTTCATCTCTCCCTTTAATGTGCTGAAGCTGACGTCACTTCTAGGTGACGTCTCAAATGGCACTCGATTCTCTATGGGCCCTGGTCTAAAATAGTGCACTATATAGGGAATAGGCTGCCATTTGGGACGAACCCCCTAGGTCCTGCCCTGACTGCTTTGACTGCCATTTAACTACCAGTAACGGCTCAAACACCAGGGATTTTACAGTTTGTCTACTGGAATTAAACATCACACGAATCGCTCTCTGAAACCTCTTTTCATCAAACACTTTCCTGGAGACATGACTTGTGTAATCCAGGCAATCTCCCCTTTCTGACAGGACATCAACGTTGAAATGGGAAATTGATGAAACATAACTTTAATGCAATTGTCTCTCATGGCACATTTCTGTTATGACCTTGTGTAGTTGCTCTACGCTCGGCTCTAAACGCAGGTGAGGCTTACACTGTACACTCCCACACAGAGAGGGGGAAGAGAGAGAGACAGAGACAGAGACAAAGAGAGACACACACAGGGAGAAAAATAGAGAAAGAGGGATGGAATGATTGAAATCATAAATAAGTAACAAAAGAAAACAAAGCCATCTGTACGTGCTCTTCCCACCTGCAGTAAAAACATGGTTAATTACACACAGGTGTGGGCCAATCATATTTACCCACCAAAACATGTTTCTCATTATTCTAACCAAAATGGCGGCCACCGAGTCAATACAGACTACGGCTGCGGTTCAAACTCATAAAAGACACACCCTTGTCCACTTACCCTTGCCTTATGCCGTTGGGGAATCCTTGTCGCCATCTTGGCGGGCGTTCCAAATGATTAGCCAAGCAAGGGAAGTTTGCAACGTAAGCCCCTCAGCCCTCGTTTTTAGTCGAGTTTGCGAGTGTTCAATTATGTTCCCTCCGGGGCCTGAACCTCCCCATAATTCAATTCACGACGATTGTACATCCACTTAGGAAAGTCCCCGAAAACTTAAAAACAACATCAATGGAGAAGTCAACATACAAGTGTGAGTAAAAACGAATGTGAATGAGTTAGAAATTGTGCTACTAATGCACATGATGCTAGAAACACGTCTCATTAAAAGTAAATATGTTTTTGTTTGGTTATCTTTTGGAAATTGTAGAAATAAATGATTTTCCTTCTTCAGAAGTTCCAGCTAGGCATGTTAACGCTAGTTAGCTAATTAATTTGCTACCTATCATACAGTTGGTGTATATTAATAATTATATATTTAATATAAGTAGACATATACTCATAATTGACTGTAGCGCATATAAAGCACCCACAAGCTACCGGTGGCTGAAAACACAATCATCGCAGGATGAGCGAGTAATGAATTTCTGGCCAAGGACGGTCCATTTAAAAATCATTCCTTCCACCCTCGCCCCTCGCCCTGCAAGTGTATACTCGTCAGACGTCATGATACATCATCAGAAGTGACCACTGAATTTGAGAGCTGAGGGGATAGGGTGTGTCTTTTAAGTGTTTGGATTGCAGCTAGTGTCCCACTGATTTAAGGATGGATAACCCCAGTCCTCGGGGGCCTGATTGGTCTCCCACTTTTGCCCCAGCTAACACACCTGACTCCAATAATCAACTAATCATCATCTTCAGTTAAGAATGCAATTCGTTTAAATCAGCCGTGTTTGCTAGGGATGGGGGGGGGGAAGTGTCACGCCACATGAAGACTTGAGTTGCCCATCCCTGCTCTGATGGAACTACAGGGAAACATACATTTGATACCATTGTTATGATGGGGAGTGGGAAAACAAGAAATATGTCAGGCCTGATATTACACATTTCTGACACATCATTCTGGCAGTAGAGGAGTAAAAAAGTAACATTTTAGCCTTATTTTACCAAGTAAGTTGACTGAGGACACATTTTCATTTACAGCAATAACCTGGGAAATAGTTACAGGAGAGGGGATAAATGAGCAAATTGGAAGCTAGGGATGATTAGGTGGCCATGATGGTACGGGGACCAGATTGGAAATTTAAACAGGACACCAGGTTTAACACACCTACTCTTACAATAAGTGCCATGGGATCTTTAGTGACCACGGAGAGTCAGGACACCTGTTTAATGTCCCATCTGAAAGACAGCACCCTACACCAGGAAATGTCCCAAATCACTGCCATGGGACAGCATATACATATATCTTATTAAGAAAGAGTGCCTCCTACTGGCCCTCCAACAACACTTCCAGCAGCATCTGGTCTCCCATCCAGGGACTGAGCAGGACCAACCTTGCTTAGCTTCAGAGGCAAGCCAGCAGTGGGATGCAGGGTGGTGCGCTGCTGGCATTACTAGGCCACTCAGCTCAGAGCAGAATGTAGGCAATTAGATATTTCATTTCAGAGCGGCAGATACTGGGTAGTGTGGAAAGGTTCTCTCTCTATTGCTCTGTCTCTCTCGACTGGGATGAGAGAGCAAAATAAGTCAAATCAGCCTTCAAAGTCAAATCAGAACTGGGAGGCCAGTTTGACCCAGTTAACAGCCCTCCTCTCCTCCCTCCCTGTCTCCCTCCCCCACCTGGCACCTCGCCTGCTTTTGGATGTGTGTTTAAAAGGGCTATCCATCAAATGCCTGTCTGCCGTTCCTGTCTATTAAGAGTTACTGAGGAGTAGAGGCAGGAGGAGACAAGACCTAAACAGTATATATCCCAACTGCCACATAGACAAGACACCGTCTTCCTCTCTTCTCTTCACATCTCCTCTCCTCCATTCTCCACTCCTTTCAGTAGAATTCAGTTCAGGAGCATGTGCCTCTCGCGCCCCTGCTCTCGCTCGTTAGGAGAATCTGGAGCACCTGACGCTCATTAAGCCGTCAGTTAGCCGGTCGCTAACGGAGACAGACGCTCAGTCGAAGGAGAGGGGCGCGACAGTCCCCTGCATTCCCCTCATAGCTCACCTCATCTCTTCATTAAGCCTCCTACACAACAACAACAGTGGCAACGGGGCCTTCTCGCAGTTCTTTCCAGCCTGAAGAAAGATGCACGAGGCCAATGAAATGGATTCAGTTTCAATCTATAAGAGATTGTATCTGATTGTATCTCGGGGCATGCTGTTCAAGAGGGAAAGCTTTTCGTTTGGCTTTTTTTCTGTTGAGTGGGCAGGTGCACACTTAACACATAAAGACACACACAAACTCATGCACGCACGCACGCACACGCATATGCAAACACACGCACACATACACACAGACACCAGCCCCCCCCCTCACCAGACCCACACACACTCTCCCACACAAACTCACACCAATCATCCTCTTTCGACTAAACCCCTCACACTCAGTAAAGAGGGGCTGCCAGCCAATTTATTTCCCTTTCTGCCACAAAATGAGTTTGGAGAGCTCTCCACCCCCCTGATAACATTGCTGGGAGGAGATAGAAGTATAGACATTTCTTTAAAAAAAAAAAGCCACGTCCTGTGTGACAGCTAGGCAACTATCTATGTGCTTTCATAACCAAGCAGGACCAAACAGGACCAAACAGGAGCACTGAGGCTGAAACTGGCCGTCAGCTCCTCCCAAACTGTAGTGGTGGTGCTGATGGGTGGTTCAATAGAGAAATAAAGAGAAAGATGAATACCCAGCTGGTATGGACTAAATACAACCAACAGTCATCACACAGTCATCCCGCAGAGGACAGATTCACTCTTATGTCGTGATGGTTTGTCCAGCATGTCCTATCTACATAACACTACTGATCATCTCCCGAGCCACGTACATGAAGGTCATGAAGGTCAAGAGAGACTACATTACCACTATGTGCGCATAATTGCGGTCTTACAAGTCTTACAAGCTAAATACGTGTATGTGACTAGTAAAATGTGATTTGATTTGACTATGCTGAGGTTGGCAGTGCCAGAAATAGTCATCAATCTGTAGGTGATAATTGATGAGTGCTTCATTTCACTGTGTGCATCCAGCCTTCTCTCTTACAGTCTGCGGCTGCCTGGGAGTTAACTGATAATTATCAGAGGAGAGAGAGAGAGGAGAGAAAAACGTGTCACAGCATGGGGTAGTGCTGGGCTCTAGGAGAGACAATGCAGGGGTGGGTGTGTACAGTATATCACGCCACTGCAGCATGCTACTGCTGCACACACACACACGCGCACGCACGCACGCACGCACGCACGCACGCACGCACGCACACACACACACACACACACACACACACACACACACACACACACACACACACACACACACACTAATGCAGGCAGGCAGACACATGACCACACACACTCAGAGAAGCCTGCCCAGTCAAGCCCCTGTGTACTCTAAGCAGAGAGAAGGTGATAAGAACTCAGAGTGGCTCAGACCACGTTGTAATTGTTTAACGGTCTACACACGGTGGTTTTGATGATCTCACCAGGTCCTCTAAAACCACATTAAATCCTGGAGGACATACAGTTACAATCATTTTTATGCCTGGGGGGTCATTTTGTATCTAGATGTCCCCCATGGTTCCCTTCTCTCTTCTTGTTCTTCTTCTCCCCCCCTCTCTCTACCTCCCTCCATGTCTCAGGGTCTGACAGGTCAGTGTACGGCGCACTAGTAATGGAAGGTGCAATTTTCCTCATCCAATTGAGCAATCAATCTCACGTCTCATTTGCTCCACTCAGCCACGTCACACAGCTTAGTAGCCCAGTGGTCTGGGGGAGCGTGACTGGGCCTCGAGGACCTGTCCCTGGGTAAAGGAGAGCAGGGAGGCAGGAAGACTGATCGTACTGGACATGGAACAATGCTACGTCAGCTCAGCATACAGCTAGGGTTTATGGAACGAGGGTTACGTAAGGAGAGGTGGATCCCACCATCTCCGAGTCTGCTGGACGGGACACTCACTAATGGCTCAAGACGGAGAGACCCAGAACCACACACACACACTTAGGAGTCAAACTCCAATTCTTCAACAGTCAAACTCAAAGATTTGGGATTCTCCGATTCATTATCGATGTCTCATTCCCTGCCAATTTAATCAGTAATGATCTAAATCCTGCTTTGCTGGTTTTAAAATGACTTCATCTGCAAGGCTCTTAGCCTGACCCTTTGCTGTCCTACTGTCTTAACAGTCTCAACAGCACTCAGACAGACAGACAAAGAGAGAGATAAACAGAAAAGAGAGAAATAGAGAGAGAGAGAGAGAGAGAGAGTGAGAGAGAGAGAGCGTGAGATAGAGAGAAACAGAAGAAAGTGAGAAATAGAGAGAGAGAGAGAGAATGAGCTAGAAATAGAGACAGACAGACAGAAATCAAGTCCAAGTGGAGCTCAGCTCCTTCTCAGCCTTCTGATGCAGGCCGACATGTCGGTCTCTTACATAACAGGGTGTTTTTTCTACAAACATGCACGGGTGCAAGTTTGGTTTTAGAAGTGGGGGGGACATAATAATAATAATAATATATATATTTTTTAATTCAGTCGGATAAATGTTCAAACAGCATACCCGACCGCTCGGAGGCGTCCGCATTGTCCTCGTTTTGTATCACATTCCAAAGATAAAACTTGGGGGGGATGCAATTTCAGAAGGTAGGAGGGGGGGGGGGGGGCATGTCCCCCCTGTCCCCAGTGAAAGTTGCGCCCCTGCAAACATGCACACACACACACACACACACACACACACAAACACAAACACACACACATGAGAGGAGCGAGAGACTCCTGGAGAGTCAGGATCTACCGGTCTTCTGTCAGTGAGAGAGGCAGGAATGTTCTGACAGGACCTAATGAGGAGAACAGAGAAAACAGAGAACCCTTAGAACTAGGCGCCTTAACAATACACGTCTTCGTACTGCTCGGTTCGGTCCGCACTGTGAACACCAGCGAATACATCAAAAATACAATAAAAAAGAAACACTAGGCCATTAACTGCGTTGTATGCCATTGCCTCGTGAGTAAATCTGAGCTGGAAAAACCATTGAAGGCTATTTTGTTAAAACAAGTACAGCCTATGCGCACGTTGTAATCAAAGTTTTAATCTTAAGTGGCGGATTTCAAACTGTCCTTTTGTGAGGAGCAGCCGGGAACTGTTGATGTGGTGGGATCAATAAACCAGAAGGATCCTCCGTCATCTTTTAAAATCTCCAGTTTGGGAACATTTTGGCTTCACAGTCGATTACAACGGCGACAGACAGAGAGTTGTGGATAAAAAGTGAATAGGATGTTCTCCGCTGCTCAACGAGAATAGTCTATGCAGGGTGGCGCGTGTAGCTCGGTGTTGTTGTCGGGCCAATCACAAGTCATCAAAGCGCCACTACAGTCATAGAGCCTCCGTGTGTGGCAAAGCAAGTTAGGACATGATCTAATCAATGGAAGTTGCAATTAAAATGATGGAATTAAAAATTTAATGAGAAGTATATGCTACAATGAACAAGAGCCAAATGGCAGGCTGCAATTTAATAGTCTGAATGGAGGTGTTGTTATTTGTAACTGTAGGACAGGAAGAAAGATAGCTGGCTAGCTATTTTAGCCAACTAGCTTCTCTCGGTTTGATGCGGTCAAGACAGGTACTACGCAATCATTTTGGATGATAAACAACCTAGCTATGACAAGCTAGAAGTTAGTCTACTAGCGCAAGTCAGCCCTTCCTCCCTCCCTCCCTCCCTGCTCCCGTTTCACTTGCTCACAGTACACACACCCGTTCTCTGCCTGCTCTCCCTCGCGCTGTATCAGGTCTGGTTAATAAAGTAGCTTACAAATGGACTTTTCTGCTGCTTCCTTTACTAGGATCCGACCACGTCTATACGAAACTGGTCGTGCTCGTGTTCCGTTCGGAATCCTCCTGGAATGGGTCTCTATATTGAAAAATGTATTTATGCATATTTGTCTAGATGGGGAAAGCCCCAGGTACATTTCGGAATGGGTCTAACTTTTTAGACCTCTACTTGAGGCCCAACATATCAATCCCTGTCACAACAGACAATGCCAGGAACACTGTGAATGATGTCACAGAAACTGAACTTGGGCCACAAATAGGGTGCTTTTTAATTCTGCGTATATTTAGCCAAATAAACAACAGTTAACAAGAGTAACTGTTGGAATTACATTTTTACCGAAACCGAACCGTGACCCAAAAACCGTGTACCGAACCCCGTTACACCCCTACTTAGAACCCTGGAGAACAACCTTGGTTCAAAGCTCCTGACGTGAAACCAGACAGACATACATGCCGTGATGGAAACCATTGGTGGTGACATTCTGTAGTCACACAACTGCCATTCGTTCAATATACTCATTCTATACGGCAGGCCACATTTTCGAGATAATAAAACGTCCCTACTGTCCTACTATTCTACGATTCTGTCTTTTGTTTTCTCTGTTAGGGATCTGTCATTGGCTTAATATAGTCTTTATCATAAGCCTCGCTAGAAAACCTATTCCCAATTGATGTGACGAGGGGCTAATATGTCTAACCAAACAGGTGTCTGAGTTTGGGTAGCCATGGCAACCAAGGTCCAAAGTGACAGCATAGCCAGCATAACATGTAATTGGCCTATTCCCATTACCTTGTTGAATATCACAGTAAACACAGGTGCAACTGGCAGCATGTTGATGATGTCACTGCCTTGGTCTGGTAGGATGACGGGGATTGTGGAGTCTGGGACCTTATCGGAGCCAGAGCTCCGAATAGACATCTGGTAAAACTATTATTAGTCTTGGGCCAAGGCAGTCGGTTCAGACAGGGTGTGTGGCGGTGGGGGACTTTACAAATGACCTGCCAGGACAGGAAGCCTATCACCCAGTCCTCCCTAATCACCGCTCGGTCTGATAGGCCCCGCTCCTCCTGGAGAATCCGTATAAATGTGCCAATCATCATAAATCACAGACACATCCCTGCATCTGGGTTTCTTCCCCTGTCAAAATGGCCGAGAGGTTTACTTCGGGTCTTCCGATAAGGGTATATGAAAAGGGACTGCGTGCGAGACCGCTCAATGACGATTCCCTCCGGTCCTTTGTTACCCTGAAAGCAGCATGTTGAGTAAATTGACACCTTGCAGCACATTTGAAACCTGGGCAATTAATGCCACAGTCTAGTGCGCAGATTATTCTGACATACTGTACCAGTCAAAAGTTTGGACACACCTACTCATTCAAGGGTTTTTCTTTATTTTTACTATTTTCTACATTGTAGAATAATAAGAGTAATAGTGAAGAATATGAAATAACACGTATGGAACCATGTAGTAACCAAAAAAGTGTTGAACAAATCAAAAAATATATTTTAGATACTTCAAAGTAGCCACCCTTTGCCTTGATGACAGCTTTGCATTCTCTCAACCAGTTTCATGAGGTAGTCACCTGGAATGCTTTCCCAACAGTCTTTAAAGGAGTTTCCACATATGCTGAGCAATTGTTGGCTGCTTTTCCTTCACTCTGTGGTCCAACTCATTCCAAACCATCTCAATTGGGTTGAGGTCAGGTGATTGAGGAGGCCAGGTCATCTGAGGCAGCACTCCATCACTCTCCTTCTTGGTCAAATAGCCCTTACACAGCCTGGAGGTGTGTTTTGGGTCATTGTCCTGTTGGGAAAAAAATGATAGTCCCACTAAGCGCAAACCAGATGGGATGGCGTATCGCTGCAGAATGCTGTGGTAGCCATGCTGGTTAAGTGTACCTTGAATTCTAAATAAATCACTGACATTGTCACCAGCAAAGCACCACCACACCATCACACCTCCTCCTCCATGCTTCACGGTGGGAACCACACACGCGGAGATCATCCGTTCACCTACTCTGCGTCTCACAAAGACACGGCGGTTGGAACAGAAAATCTCAAATTTGGACTCATCAGAAGGACATATTTCCATCGTTCTAATGTCCATTCCTCGTGTTTCTTGGCCCAAGCAAGTCTCTTCTTATTGGTGTCCTTTAGTAGTGGTTTCTTTGCAGCAATTCAACCATGAAGGCCTGATTCACGCAGTCTCCTCTGAACAGTTGATGTTGAGATGTGTCTGTTACTTGAACTCTGTGAGGTGAAATCTGAGGTGCAGTTAATTGCCGATTTCTGAGGATGGTAACTCTAATGAACTTATCCTCTGCAGCAGAGGTAACTCTGGGTCTTGCTTTCCTGTGGCGGTCCTCATGAGAGCCAGTTTCATTATAGTACTTGATGATTTTTGCGACTGCACTTGAAGAAACGTAAAAGTTCTTGAAATTTTCCGGATTGACTGACCTTCATGTCTTAACTTCTCTAGGATAGGGGGCAGCATTTTCACTTTTGGATAAATAGCGTGCCCAATTTCAACTTCATTCTACTCATCCCCAGAATATAAGATATGCATATTGTTAGTAGAAACACTCTGAAGTTTCTAAAACTGTTTGAATCATGTCTGTGAGTATAACAGAACTTATGTAGCAGGCAAAACCCCGAGGACTAACCATTCAGATTTCTTTTTTTTTTAGGTCACCGTCTGTTCAATGAGTTTTCATTGGGATACTAGATTTCTAATCAACCTGTTTGCAGTTCCTACCGCTTCCACTGGATGTCACCAGTCTTTGGAAATAGGTTGAGGTTATTCCTTTGTGCAATGAAGAAGAACGGCCATCTGGAATCAATGTAACGTTATGTGTACTGTTTGAGAGTTGCGCAAGACTAGAAAAGTATTGTTAGTTTGTTGTCATCCTGTTTTGAAAACAGATAGACCTGTCTTCAATTTGATCGATTATTAACGTTTACAAATACCTTAAGTTGTATTACAAAAGTAGTTTGAAATGTTTTGGCAAAGTTTAGAGGTAATTTTTTAGATATTTTGTAGTGACGTTGCGCAAATTGGAAGCTGTTTTTTTCTGGATCAAACGCACCAAATAAATGGACATTTTGGACATATATGGACGGAATTAATCGAACAAAAGGACAATTTGTGATGTTTATGGGACATATTGGAGTGCCAACAAAAGAAATTCGTCAAAGGTAAGGCATGATTTATATTTTATTTCTACGTTTTGTGTTGCGCCTGCAGGGTTGAAATATGCTACACTCTCTTTGTTTACTGTTGTGCTATCATCAGATAATAGCATCTTATGCTTTCGCCGAAAAGCCTTTTTGAAATCTGACATGTTGGCTGGATTCACAACGAGTGTAGCTTTAATTTGGTATCTTATATGTGTGATTTAATGAAAGGTTGATTTTATATCATTTTTTATTTATTTGGCGCTCTACATTTTCCCTGGCTATTGGCCACGCAAACGTCCCACATATCCCAGAGAGGTTAAAGTAATGATAGACTGTCGTTTCTCTTTGCTTATATGAGCTGTTCTTTCCATAATATGGACCTGATCTTTTACCAAATAGGGCTATCTTCTGTATACCACCCCTACCTTGACACAACACAACTGATTGGCTCAAACGCTTTAAGAAGGAAATCAATTCCACAAATTAACTTCTAACAAGGCACACCTGTTAATTGAAATGCATTCCAGGTGACTACCTCATGAAGCTGGTTGAGAGAATGGCAAAGTGTGGCTACTTTGATGAATCTCAAATATTGTTTAACACTTTTTAGGTTACTACATAATTCCATATGTATTATTTCATAGTTTTGATGTCTTCACTATTATTCTACAATATAGAAAATAGTAAAAATAAACTTTTGACTAGCATTGTATATACAATTCATGTGTAATTCTCCGACCAGCAGCCGTTAAGCATCGCTCACACACACGCACGCACGCACGCACGCACGCACGCACGCACGCACGCACACACACACACACACACACACACACACACACACACACACACACACACACACACACACACACACACACACACACACACACACACACACACATGGAACAGATGTACTCTTGAGAGCAATTAGTCTTCCCCACTAAACTTTGGTGAGGAAAGGTAAGGATGTCAATAGAACCGTCTACCGCCTACATCCTCAACCCCACCTCCCCCTGACATTAACCTGTTGTTTTCCAGACTACAATGGCTCCCTGAAGACTGCATGGTTCAAATTGAACCTTGTAGAAGACCTTTCCTCGCCACATCCAACAGGTCCCACTGCGTGAGATAATCTGACACTTTAAAAACCTTTTAATGTCTTTAAAACAAGAGGAGAGGGGGGGGGGGGGGGGGGGGGGGGGTTAGAAAGGGGGAGAAAGAGAGCTGTTAAAACAACAACCAGTCTGGCTCAGGGGGGTGATGAACGGAGAGGTAGTTTTAGATGTGTCTGCTCTCTCTCTCTCTCTCTCTCGCTCTCTCTCCTCACTGCAGACTGGCTCAGGTGTGGATTTTCTGGCCGGGGATGAAAAGACTAGCAGGGGATGGATATAAAATGCCTTTCATGTAACCTGTCAGGGCTCCAGTGCTCTGCATTCACTCTGTCTGCTGCATGTGTTTCTATGTCCACAGTGTTTTCACTCTGTACTGAGGAGGAGGATGCAGGCTATACAGCCTGAGGTCCATTCCATAGTTGGCCTGACTCTTCTCAATTTTCATGTGGATTTGTATTGGAGCATTAAATTACCTTGCGATTCCTTAGGGGAGGGGGGGGGGGGGGTATGGATGTGTTTGAAAAATTCAACACTGTTTGCTTGGCTGTGCCTGACTCGTGCATGAGGAAATGGCCCATGCAGCTCCAAGATGTCGCATGGATTTTGTGATGAGTATATGCGTTTATTTTTTGGGGGAGACGTGTGCGTGTGTTTGTGTTCTTCTGCAGGTATTTTATGTTCCTCCATAGCACATATGTCAGAGTCAAGGCCCGCGGGCCACATCCGGCCCGCGAGAAGGTTTTTTACGGCCCCTGGGATGATCTTGATTTATTATTAGAACCGGCCCGCAGACCGCAGCAAGCCGGCAGCCCGCAGATCTTTTACACGCACCAATACTACATTTCCCACAATGCAACGGTGACGCACCGAGCAGTAGGCTGCTTCATTTCAATATTTATTGGCACAGCAGTCGTCAGCATCACAGTAAAATTAACTTTCAGATACCCATCAAAAATGGCAAAACGGAAGGTGGACACTGAGAACCGGGGGTTTCAAACAAGGTGGGAGTCGGAGTATATGTTCACGGAGGTAGCTGGAAAACCTGTGTGTCTTCTGTGTGGAGAAAGTGTGGCGGTACTGAAAGAGTATAATCTGAGACGACATTATGAAACGAAACACGCGGACAAAAACAAGAATATGGACATGGAACAAAGGCTACAAAAGGCAGAGGAATTAAAACGAGGCCTCAAATCTCGACAGGCTCTGTTCAAAAAAGCCAAATCACAAGGCCAGGCTGCTGTCAAGGCCAGTTTTATTTTGGCAGAAGAGATCGCTAAATCAGCCCGGCCATTTACGGAGGGGGATTTCATCAAAAACTGCATGATTAAAGTTTGTGACGAAGTTTGCCCAGAAAAAAGGCAACTCTTTTTAAATGTGAGTCTGAGCAGAAACACCATTGCCGAGAGAGTAGACCAGTTGTCCATCAATCTAAAAGAGCAGCTTGTGAAAAAGGGAAAAGATTTCATTGCATATTCCTTGGCTGTGGATGAAAGCACCGACATTTCTGACATTGCCCAGTTGTCAATTTTCATCCGCGGAGTGGACTCCAGCCTAAGCGTGACAGAGGAGTTTTTGGCTTTACGTCCTATGCATGGCACAACTACGGGGCATGATTTGTATGAAGAGGTGTCAAGATGTGTAAATGAGATGGAGCTGCCTTGGGAAAAACTCGTGGGTTTGACAACCGACGGAGCACCTGCGATGTGTGGACACAGGAGCGGACTGGTGGCGAAGATACGGGAAAAGATGCAAGAGGAAAACGCGACAGGTGAGCTGACAGCTTATCATTGTATCATACACCAGGAAGCGTTGTGCGGTAAAGCCTTGAAAATGGAGCATGTAATGAGCATCATCACGCGCACAGTTAACTTTATCAGAGCCAAAGGTTTGAATCACCGCCAGTTCAAGGCATTTCTGACGGAGTTAGAAACGGCGCATGGTGATTTGCCTTATCACACAGAGGTGCGATGGCTAAGCCAGGGAAAGGTGCTTCAAAGATGTTTCGAGCTTCGTGAGGAGATTTGTCTGTTCTTGGACAGCAAAGGGAAAGACACAACACAACTCCGAGACGAAATGTTTCTGTGTGAAATGGCTTTTCTGTGTGACATTACGAGTCATCTGAATGCAATGAACTTGCAGCTGCAGGGTCGGGATCATGTCATCTCTGATATGTACAGTACAGTGAAGGCATTTAAAACCAAACTGACTCTGTGGGAGACGCAGATGCGGAAAGAAAATTTGAGCCACTTTCCCAGCTGCCAGACCATGAAAGAGAAGCTCTCTACCAGTGCGTTCCCGAGCGCACAGTTGGCTGATAAAATAGGTATGCTTGCCGCTGACTTTCGACGCCGATTTGCTGACTTTGAAGCACAAAAAAGCAGGTTGGAACTGCTCGGTAACCCATTTGCTGTTGACGTGGAAAGCTCACCACCAAACCTCCAAATGGAGTTGATTGACCTCCAATGCAATGATGCACTGAGGGCAAAATATGCGGCAGTGGGTGCTGCGGAGTTCGCCCGTTTCCTCCCCGACACAATGCCCCAGCTGCGCATCCAGGCTGCTCAAACGTTGTCTATGTTTGGCAGCACATACCTGTGTGAACAACTGTTTTCTTTGATGAACCTGAACAAAACATCACACAGAAGTCGACTTACTGCTGAACACCTCCACTCAATTCTGAGGATTTCCTCAGCTCAGAGCCTTACCCCGAACATTGATGAACTTGTGGAAAAGATGGGACACCACCAAGTATCACCCTCAACCTCAAACAAGTGAACATTACTGTGCAATCACATATTTAGAGTTTTTACTCAGTTCAAGTTTAAAAGTTAAAGTTTAATATTTGTTTTCACTGCATGTTACTTCTCCTTAAACAAAGTGTTGTTTTTGATTAATAGATTTTTGCACTTTATTTTATTGTATTTCAATCCAATTATATTTTAAAAATATTTCAGTTGAGTGGATGATAGAAAATTGCTATTATTGTTTTTTTCTTTGAAGTAAATTTAGCCCACTTTTGCTAAAATAGAAAATATAGGCTACTGATGGTGCCTTGAATACCGGTTTCTTTCATTTAATGTTCATGTTATGGGGATTTTTATATAAAGGAAATTTGTCTTTTGTGTCTGTTGAAAATTAAAGATTACTGACAGAGCCATAAGAAAATATTGCTTTATTTATCTGATCATATTGGAATATATTTGTTAGGTTTTCAGTAGGTTCAATTAGGTTCACTAGACTATATGCGTCATTTAAAAATTTTTCAATGAACATTCGAACAGTCCGGCCCTCGGCTTGTAGCTAAATTTTTTATTTGGCCCTCCGTCCATTTGACTTTGACACCCCTGCTCCATAGGGATCGCTGGTCCTTCAGCAGCTCCTCACAAACCTCTGAATGTCCCTCAGGGTTCATTGTGTGAAGCTTCATTCTATCCACCCAGAAACGCTACTGGGAACATTCCTTTGTCTTCACTGGCCTTCTCTCCTCACCTTTCTTTTTAGCTTACTCCCCATTTCACCTGCTTTCTGCTCTCTCTCTATTTTAGTCATTAGGCTAATAAAAGGTACGGTGGCCTATATTTACATCCTATTTAGTGCTGCACGACAGTGATTACATTTTAGTAGTTGCTCTTCTCCAGAGCAACTTACAGTCGTGAGTGCGTACATTTTCGTACTAGTCCCCTGTGGGAAATGAACCCACAACCCTGTCGTTGCAAGCGCCATGCTCTACCAACTGAGCCACATAGGTGAGGTCCTGGTCAATCACAATGACCCAGAAAAACTGCCTTCTATCCAGTGCCTCCATAACCCATCTGCTTTGTTGCCATGATGGCCCATAATAGGTTTGTTTGCACTTGGCACAGTCCTGGAACACACCCAGAGCAGGGCGCTCCTCATCAGAGACAGACAGCTGGCCAGATAAATCATCATTAGGGTGGGAGAGGTTTTGACCAGGGGTAAGCACCTCGGTTTTTAGGATGGACAGTTTGAGGGGACCGGGAAAGAGACAGTCATTATCAGAAAAGGCTCCGTTACATGCTGAAGGTTTGCAGGTCTGGAGATCTGCAGCATGGTGAGACTCAGTTCAGCCCAAACCACTGGGATTGCAGGCAGCATGGTGAGGAGTTCTAATCAGAGCACACACACACACACACACACACACACACACACACACACACACACACACACACACACAAACACACACAAACACACACACACACACACACACACACACACACACACACACGACGACAGCAGCCCATTTGGGACAAGTGATCTTCGCCCACAGCGACCTGATTGGTTGGCAGGGCCTGGGCTGAGCGGAGAATCCCAGATTAAACCTGAGAAGTACTCAGGACCCACCTAATGCGGCGGAACAGGTGTGTGTGTGTGTGTGTGTGTGTGTGTGTGTGTGTGTGTGTGTGTGTGTGTGTGTGTGTGTGTGTGTGTGTGTGTGTGTGTGTGTGTGTGTGTGTGTGTGTGTGTACTACTGTATGTGTGCCCATGGTGAAATACCTGACCCATTCCACTGTAACCTAACTGAATAACACCACCATTGGGTGTTAACTAAAGTGGACCACAGTGGCAAAGTGCCAGAAGATGGAACATTGTCCAAGGTACCGAAGAAAACAACATGGTCTACTACCCACATTTTTTTTTAAATATTACACTTTACTAGAGAATACTACAGTAATAACTGTAGAATTATATAACAAACGGTAGTATACTGTAGAATACCATTCTACCATCTGTAGTATCCCTCGATCATGTGTAGTACTTACTATAGAATGTTGTAGACATTACTATAGTAAAATACTATAGTAAATACTACAATATTATCCAAGGAAGAAAAAAACACTGTAGAAAATACTACAGTAAAATACGCAAAAACACTACAGTCCAAAAAATACTACACTTTTTAAACTTTAGTAAATATTACTGTATATCATTTGCATACACCCTGCCCATTCCCCTCCCCCATAACGCAATTTGTGCCACCCATAACTGAGAAACCTACATGCCAAGTATAGACCATATCTTGTGTTCCCTACAGGTTTTAGAAAAGAGCAGAAGCTCTGAACTGTCTATTCAGAACCCAGCTCTACCTAACAAGGTCATCCATGATACAGTATTTGACATCCATCCATGTCTGAGGATGTTGGGAGATAATGTGGAAACTAGAGAGGGGGTTTCAGTGAGCGCTGTTAAGTTTAATTAGGTTTCGGTTTTGCAAGGGGGATGGCGAAAGGGCATAAATGTCTGCCTCTGATTCCAAAGTTTGCAAGATCAAATCCAGCAATTGAAAATTGTTTTTGATATTGTTTTAAGCCTATCCCAAACCTGAACCCTTACCATAACCATTTGGAGTTAATGCCAAACCTTAAACATTCAGAGTTAATGCCTAAACTTAACCTTAAACACTTTGAAATTTGACATTCGGAATAACTTTGAAATTTGAGTTTTGAGAAACATAGATGAACATTTAATTCTGACGTGAGACTGTGAGAGCTGGTAGGTCCTACCTACTTACAGGTTATGGAGCATTTGCTCTTTTAATATTTCTCCAGTAGGTTTCCTGAAGGAGAAAGTCTCCACTTCTATGTCTAAGTTAATGAAACAAAACACTATAGTAAATACTACAGTAATGTCCGCAAAAACACTACATGAATTACTATAGTATTTACTACGGTTGTCTTTTACTACAGTATACTATAGTTAACTGTAAATACTACAGTATTATACAATACTCTACAGTAAATAATATAGTAAATACTACATAATTCACTGTAGTGTTTTTGCTGACTACAGCAAAGTCAGTAAAAACACTACAGTGAATACTATAGTATTTTTATTAATTTTTCTAGGCAAGTCAGTTAAGAACAAATTCTTATTCACAATGACGACCTAGGAACAGTGGGTTAACTGCCTTGTTCAGGGGCAGAACAGAACAGATCAGATCGGGGATTCAATCTAGCAAACTTTCAGTTACTGGCCCAATGCTCTAACCACTAGGCTACCTGCCGCCCCATAGTAGTATAGTATACTATTGTATTTTTTCTGCAGGTATTCATCACATGAATACACCCCTCAGCTCTTCTGCATGTTGTAAAGCACTGCATGATCAATGGCTCAAGCCCAGAGCATAATCATTCATTCATTGGGAGAAACAACCATGTGACTGATAAGGAAGTAGCTCACGGTCACATGTCCTCCATCTCCACTGACTTCCCTTTGCCTGTAAGGCTCCTCCCCCTCTCTCTGCTCAAGGACATGCTTCTCTCAGCCTCCTACAAACAAAGGGACAACAGCACTTCCTGAAGGAATAAATAAAATGGGGGCAGGCTCGGTATAGTGTTTCCTTGATAAGTAATGGCGTAATGAGTGGCGTTTGCAATACAAAAGGAGTGCATTAGGCCTTGGTATTGACTGCTACAGAGGTCTGTGTCCCTACAGAGGTCTGTGTCCCAGTCTCCACTGCGATCCCACTAAATCACTGGGGTAATGAAAGCCCAGAAATACACACCAGCAAACATAAAACACTGCCCAGTCTGCCCATGACCTCCAAGAGAAAAACTATTATAAAGGTAGAGAGAGATAACTATTTGCACATCGCTACAACACTGTATATAAACATAAAGTGACATTTGCAATGTCACTTTATAGAGAGAGAGAGAGAGAGAGAGAGAGAGAGAGAGAGAGAGAGAGAGAGAGAGAGAGAGAGAGAGAGAGAGAGAGAGAGAGAGAGAGAGAGAGAGAGAGAGAGAGAGAGAGAGAGAGAACGTGCAAGGGAGTGACTGGAAATGAAAGTGGGAGAGGGGTGGTGAGATTGAGAAAAATAAAGACAGAGGGAGAACAAGTTAAAGAGAGAGAGAAAGCGGGAGGGAGAGATGTCCTGCTGGATGTTTACACCTAAAGGCGTTATCTTTCCTGACTGCCTGCCCCCTTCGCCAATTCCAGCTGCAACCCAACCACCCAAACCCCTCCCCTCCCTACCCCTACCCCCATCCCCGCCCTACCTCAACCCAACCCAACCCCCTTGCATCACTCCATCCCTCCCTCCAATCCAGCCTCATCACCTTCAGAGGGTCAAAACAGCTGCAACGGGAGTCGATGCAGTTGGAATTAGAGGAGGACTGGACAGGAACGGAGGGGATGAAGAAAAGCCTTAATCAGCAGTGTTCTGTCTGTGTTGGAAAGGGGAGGGGTTGCAAGCATTCCACTTCCCTTTGTCCATTTGTGTGGAATCACTTCTTATCAAAAAGGTAGCTGGTTAACAGAGGGCAATGCGCTAGACACAGGCAGCCCAAACCACAAAAAATGTCTCTAATCTCAGAGAGTTGTCCTTACTGGTGACCCTACTTCTAATCCCAACATTTTCCATTGGTTTAGAGGGGTGGATGGCGGATCCTTCACAATGCATTTTACACGACGAAACGCTGAGAGCCTACGACGGGTTTTAAACAGATTGTCTTGGGAAGACAAGTAGTCAGCAGCCAATCTGGGTTTAACCGAGGTGTAATGGTTCATGCATCCTACATATGGACTCAAATGTTACTGACCACATCTTTCAACACAACTGAGGTTATAAACATTGAAATGTTTGGGGGGAAGGTCTGATGTTATAGAGCACAGTATGTCACAGCCTGCCACAAGCTAAGGGAGGAAACATAAAATGTACTATTTTCTCCATGTCTTATAAGTAATAGACAAAATAAGTACCACCAGTCATTTTACATTTTGTTTGTCGAATTAGATTCTGAATGGATTGTTATTCAATTATTAAAATGGACCATTATTACATGTCTGCATTGAAACAGAGAAGAAGGAAAACATGGCATATCCTGCATATTTGCTTTCTCTTTTTCCCTTCCTTCTCACTCTCTTCTCCCTCTACCTGGCCAGCATCTTCAGCCCCTCCACTACCCCAGGAGACAGACCGTCCAGCAGCAGAATCCAATGGAATAGCCAGGCCCAGCAGCTACCTCAATCCTGCAGCAGCAGCAGAATCACTTCCACTCCCAGACAGGAGCCACAGAATACCAATTCATTACTTACAAACCGCCTTTTATTCACCTTTATACACACATCCCTGATTCTCAGGGACCGAGACATTCCTAACTGACGGAGGACAGAGACAGAGTGGGCAGTGAAAGGGTGAAGCCAGGGATCGGCAGGCACACATAATAGTTCTGGATCGGAAGGGTGCCAGCTATGCAAAGAATTCTCCCTCTCCATTGGGCCAAGCACAACACAGCAGCAGTACCTCGCTTAGCATAGGCCCGCCAACCACAAAGCTAGCCAAGCAGCCAACCAGCCAGCCAGCCAACCAGCCAGCCAGCCAGCCACCCAGCCTGGCAGTGACTGAGTGAGTTAGCATTGCAGCCAGCCAGACACCCAGCTACCCAACCAGCTACCCAACAAGCCTCATTCTGAGAGCTGGGCCAAGGCTATGGTCAGTCATCAGTCCCCCCTCCCTGCTCTCTTCGCCTCCATAAAGGGACAGCAGGAGAGAAAGGGGCCTCCTTTTGTCCACTCCAGATTAGTCAACACAGGGGGAGGGCCAAGACTGAGAGAAGAGGACATTTGATTTCTCCTTAGAGCATAACTGAGCATAACGCAATATCTGTAGATAGCAAACAGTGTTTTTAGCAGGAGCATTTATCAGGATAGAAAGACTTGCACAAAGCAACTTCCTCCCACAGTTTTCTATTCAACTCTTTCCAGTAAACATACGGCGAGGCCAAATGAAGAAAGGCCAAATGTCAACATTTGGCTTAAAAGTTACCAGTCCCTATTTGAGGCCAATCAAAAAACACAACCCTCTATCATAAAACTCAAACCGGTCACTTCACAACATATAGGACAACATACAATTGTGGTTCAGTCTGACCGTGTATGTGGTCCCAAACGTTCCATTTACTGAAAACGGACACGCTTTTATTCCAAGCCTGGTCAATTTACATGAAACCTTGAAGAAAGGCAAATAACAGATCAGCTCAGCTAAACCCAGCCTACTTAACCCTGGCTACTTAACCCAGCCTACTTAACCCAGCCTATACAACACAGCGTAACCTATAGCCAAACCCAGCTAAACCCAGCCTACTTAACACAGCCTATTCAACACAGCGTAATCTATAGCCAAACCCAGCTAAACCCAGTCCAGCTCAGCCCAGCTAGACACAGCCAGGGTCAACCCAACCAAGCCCAGCCCAGCCAAACCACACCGTGTCTTACTTCTCTGGCCCTATCCACACGGCCCAACCATGGTAATCCCAGCTCAGCTCAGCCCAATCCCACCCCACCCAGCCTTGTACTACATAATGTCTTACCTCTCGTTGCTTCTCCATCTCAGCCTGCAGGACCTGCTTGGCTACCTCGAGGTCCTGGAGCCTGACCCTCATCTCCTCGTTCTCCTGCTCCAGACGGCCCCTCTTCTTCTCCACAGAGTCCAACTCGTTGTGCAGCCGGATGGACACGTCTTTAGCCACCTGTAGTCCAAAGATGGAGACGAGAGAGAGAAGACATGAGGGAGGGTGGTCAACATCAGAGGTTCATTGAGAAGCATGATCCACAATGCCATGGTCCAGAGTCATACTAAATGACTTTATGAATGCCCTTAATAAATTGTGATTTGTTTCCAGTATGACCATATACACACTGAGTGTACAAAACATTAGCAGCCCCTTTTTGCCCTCAGAACAACCTCAATTCGTCGGGGGAATGGGCTCTACAAGTTGTTGAATGCGTTCTACAGGGATGCTGGCACATGCTGACTCCAATGCTTGCAAACGGTTGTGTCAATTGTCTCAAGGCTTAAAAATCCTTCGCTAACCTGTCTCCTCGCCTTCATCTACACTGATGGAAGTGCATTTAACAGATGGCATCAATAAGGAATCATAGCTTTCACCTGGACCTGGTCAAATCAAATCAAATGTTATTGGTCACATACACATGGTTAGCAGATGTTAATGCGAGTGTAGTGAAATGCGTGTGCTTCTAGTTCCGACAGTGCAGTAATATCTAACAAGTAATCTAACCATTCCCCAACAACTACCTAATACACACAAATCTAAAGTGAATGAGAATACGTACATATAAGTATATGGATGGTCAGTCTACGTCATGGAAAGAGTGTTCTTAATGTTTTGTCCACTCAGTGTATATGGGTAAGTAAAATATGTCTCTCTGCTGATGGTGTATTCACAGCACAGTAACAAATGACACCATACTGTAACTTATCATTAATGTGTTCCAGTATTTTATTTAATGTGTTCCAGTATTATCATTAATGTGTTCCAGTATTATCACCAATGTGTTCCAGTATTATCACTAATGTGTTCCAGTATTATCCCTAATCTGTTCCAGTATTATCATTAATGTGTTCCAGTATTATCATTAATGTGTTCCAGTATTATCATTAATGTGTTCCAGTATTGTCATTAATGTGTTCCAGTATTATCATGAATGTGTTCCAGTATGATCACTAATGTGTTCCAGTATTATCCCTAATCTGTTCCAGTACATTCACTAATGTGTTCCAGTATCATGATTAATGTGTTCCAGTACTATCACTAATGTGTTCCAGTATCATCACTAATACGGGTAGGAGTGGAGTAGAGCAGAGACCAGCTTACATCATCATGTGTTGACATGTTGCTACAGAACAAGACTGTTATTAAGGCTGATCTTCTTAAAGTTGGATATAGGTTCCCCTGAGGGGTAGGAAGAGCATTACATGCAGTTGGGGATCAACACAGACACTATCCAGATGAGGATATGATGTTCTGCTGGGCCAACAACAACTTGTGTGTGTGTGTTTGTGTGTGTGTGTGTGTGTGTGTGTTTGTGTGTGTGTGTGTGTGTGTGTGTGTGTGTGTGTGTGTGTGTGTGTGTGTGTGTGTGTGTGTGTGTGTGTGTGTGTGTGTGTGTGTGTGTGTGTGTGTGTGTGTGTGTGTGTGTGTGTGTGTGTGTTCCTGTTTGACTGTATATCACCAGGGCACTGACAGGATGTTCAATCCAAATGCAAATCCAGCTGTCTGGTTTTAATTGTTTATAATGAAAGGAGGTGACATGTCAAGGGGTGCTCTATTCATTCCATAGACAGGAAACACATCCAAAACATCTGAGTGGATTGTCATATTGATGTCAATTGTGCTGAAAGCATTGTATCATTCAAAATGGTAATATAACATAATGATATCTAATGCATAATCTGATTATTATTATTTAATGTTCTCTCTCTATTTTTCTACCTCTGCAACGTCATAGCATGGGATGGGAGTCTTTTGGTGCAGTGTGGAGTGGGGTACAGTGCTGATCTCATTAAAGGAGGAAGGGGGTCAGAGCAAACAGGGCTTCTGTGTGTGTGTGTGCGAATATGTTTGAATATGTGTGTGCGTGCGTGCGTCTGTGTGTTTGTTTGTGTGTGCGAGTGCATGCACGTGTGTCACAATTGGGGTATTCTCTCTGGCCCTATAACCAGAGCCAATGTGCAGCTGGGAACCACAATGCCCCTCTGTGCTGCACACTCTGAGAGTGGACCAACCGACCAATTCCCCATCATGCTCAAATTCATCTCTCTCTCTCTCTCTCTCTCTCTCACAGACTTTCTCTTTCTATCTCTTCTTGCACCTCTTTTTTCGGTCTTCCCCTCCTTCTCTCATTCTGCCCCGGCCCCTCCCTCTCTCTTCTCCATACTTTATAAGGTAGAAAAGTACATGCAGAGAGACGGACTGCATGGCCAAATCAATGCTCCCTTTCATTAGCGTTCTGGGAAGGTTCCAGGTTATGTTTTTAGACTGCCGGTATATGGCGATCGGGCCCCTTCACAGTAAACAACAGTCTGTATTAACGGCCTGTTAACTTACTACATCTACAGGATTCCCTTCTCCCTCTTGCTGTTCAGCCTCTTTCCATACACTTTCTTGTCTGCCTTCGCCTGGATTTCAGCACTCCGTGGGTGAAGTTTCCCCTAGATACAGATCTAGGATCAGCTTCCCAGCCCCAACCCCTAACCTTAACCATTATTGAAAAAAAAAAGAAAAGAAAACTGAATCAAGATCAGTGTCTAGGTTCACCGTACTAGCGGTTTTAGCATTGGTGAGAGGGGTTCCAGCTGGAAAGCTAGAGGACGTGAATGGCATACAGAGGAGAGGAGAGAAGGTCTTGCAGGACTGGTACATTATAGTCAAGTCCCAGCCTTCAGACTCCTAACGTCGATCCTATCCACACCCGGCACTTGGACACACATACCAAATTAAAGAGAGACATTCACCCATCAAACGGGTCTCTTTCACATGTTTTTGTGGGTGAGTGTGTGTGTGATAGAGAATATTTTGCATCTCTGAGGGTGGGTTCGTTGGTGTGTGTTTGTGTGTGTGTGTACGCGCACATGTGTGTGCCTGCATGGGAGTGTGTGAGTGTGTGTGCCTGCATGGGAGTGTGAGTGTGTGTGTGTGTGTGTGTGTGTGTGTGTGTGTGTGTGTGTGTGTGTGTGTGTGTGTGTGTGTGTGTGTGTGTGTGTGCTGAAGCAGCACCCTGTTCCCCTTCTGATCCTTCCTGTCAGCATTGGCACAGCTGTTCCTCCACACGCCTTTTAACAATGACTTCCCTGTACATTTTATCATCGCCGTTTTGCATGTTGGCAGTACGCACAGGAGGGGGGAGTGTGTAAAGCATCGGCCATGTCTGTGTCCCAATTGGCATCATCTGCCCTACGTAGTGCACTACTTTTGACTAGGGCCCATAGCCAAGGCCTTACTGTACATAACCTTGGAGAGATATTGTATTTTCTACTTAAATGAGCTAAGAAGTGCTTACAAAGGAGAGCATACTCTATGAAAGCATTGAGTATTTACCATCTAGCTTAGACATTTAATGATAGGATCTAGTATTGCAGTATCAGCTAACAGGCTCAGCCATCTAGTTGTTATCCTTCCTGTTGCAGCCTCTAGAAACTGAAAATAATCATCTTCTTCCCTTCTGTCTATCTATAAAAGGCTCTTTAGCAGTGAAAGAGCAGACCCCTGCACGACAGTTGTTTAGTGGTTACAAAATAATCCACATGGTGGGCATCCACACACGCTCCGTCTAGTGCCGTGCTGAGCAGGCACAGGGACAAAAATACTTCCTGATACTCCTCGAGCCAGCCAATCGGCTCTCTGATCCGGGCGTGTCTGGCTGACACATGGAGACGGTTTCTATTGGTATCTCCAGGATGCTGCTGTTACTGCAGCCCAGACGTTATCTGCTGCTGAGAGAGGGATGGAGAGAGGGAGATAGAGGAGAGAGAGGGAATCCACCCTCTCTCTCTCTCTCTCTCTCCCTCTATCTCAACAACCCCTACTTTCCTTCCCTATATGTCACATCACGCCATACTGCAACTCGGCTGTTGCTATGCAGGAGTGCACAGAGGTTAAGCCCACTCATCCTATATATGTGAAGTTAAGAGGGGGAAGGATATGGTATCTTTCACACCCCACCCCATCACAGATCACAGGCAATGTGTGAGAGACTGTGCCTTTGACTAGAAATAAAAGACCTCAGTCAGTTTCCCCAGCAAACAATGACGGTAGCATCATAACATCCAGGCTGGGAGAGATGTTGTTAATGGAATGTTTATGGAATGAAAAGGCTAGCTGCCCTGAATAAAATCCACTGACCCAGACAGTGTAATGAGAGACTGATTCTATATCATACTGGTATCTACTGTATATCCCTCAGCACATTTCCATTGTCATGGAAGACCTCACTGTTTTCCATTTCCTATGTGTCATAGCTCTGGAATTAGGACAGTGGGTCAGAAAGGACAGGAAGTGACAAGGAGAATCCCACGACCATCTCCAGATGTCACACACACACACACGCACACACACACACACACACACACACACACACACACACACACACACACACACACACACACACACACACACACACACACACACACACACACACACACACACACACACACACACACACACACACACACACGTACACACACTCGTACTCGCACGCAAAAATGCATGCATTGCACATTCACGCCCCTCCCCCTGCGGAGCGCTGAAGAGCAGAATGCAACAGGAAGTGGGAACAGCTCACTGTGTATGTCACAAGGGAACAAGGACTTAGGAGAGAGAGCAATAATTATGTTAAGCCAATTTAAAGTATAGCCCTACTGCTACAGCCCTATCAGCTTACAGTATGCTATTTTATGTGATCACGTTGGTTGAGTACTGTGTGACTAATAAAGACTGACCATAGCCACAAAGTAGTTATTTTCGTCTAAGGAACCTACCTACCCCAATGTGTTGAAACGACCTGTATTTACTGAATGTGCCTAACATACATAATACATACTAACTGTTCAATAACTCATTGCTGTGCCACAAAGACAAAGTAGTGTGTTCTTGCTGACAAGCAGAAGAAGGTCTACAATGGCTGGTAAAGGACAGGTCTCAAATATCACCTGGAATACAGCCCAAATCCTCTCAAACATGTCAAGACACATTTCCTTCCCCCAGTGCTTGGTTGGTGCGTGAATACGCCTTACTATCTGAGAACACCGGCCTCACGGTTAGAGGAACTCAGTTTGAAGGGAGTCTGGAGTGCATGGGAGTGTTAAAACCCAGTGTGAGGGAAGAGGGTTGAGAAATTTGATCTGGTTTAGTTGGTAGCCGGCAGAAACAATCAGGTATGTGTTGAGTGACTGGCCCTAGCTGTTTAAGAATACGGAGAGGGAGACGGAGAGGGGAGGCCGAGGAAGCCGGGGTCACATCCCTGTGGTTTGTTTTTGGTTTCCTGTGTTAATGGCCTTCTTTGACTGGCTTCCCCCTGGCCCGTTGAGCCCTGCGCCCACCCGCTGCGCCCCGATTGGCTGCTGAGGACTTAACTCGGGAGCGACACCAAATCCTTATTCCCCAGAGTCAGCACAGACGGCCGGCACAAAGGCACAATATTACCTCGCCAGAAAGAAGGGACACTTTTTTTCACCTGTTTCTTTCTTTCTCTTTAAAAAAAAAAAGATATACAAATGGACTGTTTTTAGTGAGGGACAGCAGGAACAGGGCCTGCCTTCAGGGGATGACATCATTACCCTCTCCCCCCCCCTCTATTCCCTCCTTCCTCGACTCCTGAGAAAGACCACATTGTGCTTCTGTCACATGGATCACAGAGGGCTGTGAATTTGGGATGTGTAACCACAGCCTCAGTTCAGTAGGAAGACCAACAACCCGCAATGTCTCCATTAACAAGAAATCCCATCAATGGTGTGTGAATGTATGCATTTAAAGCCAAATGTAACCTTTGTCCTTTGACTTGTTATGTCATACCCCCCTTCTTTGAATTTTCTGAAAATCTGCAAAGACCTAAATGCTAGCAATTACCCAAAGTTCAGTCTCTCGTCAAGTTCTGTTTGTGTTACTGACATATACGATGTATGCATAGCCTTACACACAGACACACACACATAATCTTGGCTGCCCATCGAAAGTCGATGAAGGCATACACACACACACTCTCCATTCCAGATTCACCTTGACGTCCTGCTCCAGGGTACGGATGAGCTCCCCATCCACCTGTCCCGTCTGGGCCACGCGGAGGCTGCGTCTCTCGGCCTTGCGGAGGCGGTACTGCAAAATGCGGCAGGTCTTGTTGGCCTGCTCAAACTGCTGCCTCAGCTCCTGCAGCTGGTACACATCCTCCTCCATGTACATGTCCCTCATCTCCAACATCTCCGAGCGCAGCTCCTCCATCTCATCCTGGGGAGAGAGGGTCGGGGGAAGGGTGGAGGAGAAGAGAGTTGAGAATGGTAGAAAATGGTCTTGATGAGCTAGTGCCATCCTTAGACTCCTTATAATAATGATTATAGGGACTGTCTCAGCATCAGATCACCAGTCATCTTCAACACCCCCTTCATTAGTGTTTCCTTAGCAGGGTGTGTATCATCATCTCAAACTCAGTAGGCCTTTCCTGCAGTCAAATTACCTAGTGGCCTCATGGGTGGAATGTTATTAATCATTTTCATAATTTCATAATTAATCATTTTTGGGGGGTTTAAAGCTGAATGAAAATCCGGTGTTTCCATGTCAAACGGTTTTGTTATATTTCTGGGATGTATTTAACGTGTAATATTGGGATGCAAACTCAAAATTAAATACATTACAACTCGATATCTGACATGGTACAGGTGTCTTCTTTTTTAAAGCCCATAACCATGTTTGTGAGGTGTATACTTTCGTTTTAAAGGAGATATGCTGATTTAGCCCATTGCAGTAAGAATGTAGCTTTAACAACCCCATTGCCTACATAACCACTGCAGGGGCGAACCAGCGCAGAACACAGATTAATACAGAGCTGAACTTTGCCCACCTGATAGAAAGGTGTATAATAACAATTGCAAGGTATGATTTAAATCAAACTCAAAAAGCCTTCCTAGAATTCCCTACTACTACTTACATAACAACACGGTTGAAGAGGCATTAGCCCAAATCCTACAACCCCCCTGACAGAGGCGTAGTAATAAGGCAGATCAAGTATTTATAAGGGTGGTGGTGGGAGAAGTGTGTAGTAGTAAATAGAAGTCTTTTATCGCATTGCTAATATGCCGAGAGGGCTGCCAGGGGGAATGTGGGTCACTCACTGCAGAGCGCGTCACGTGGTGCGGCCCCGGTATAAACAATGGTGTGTGGAGTGAGTAAAGACAGTGGGCGCTCTCGACTGCAGCATCTGCACGACGCAGGCTACCCCCCAAAAAACAGCTGCGCTAGTCAGACAGGCGTGCCGACGACCAGCGAGAGAAAGCATGGGATAAATAAATAAAGATGTTGCGCTCTAGTACTACTCTGGCTGCACGAATGACCTGATTTTTTACGCATAATTAAACTTAAGAAAAAGGATGTGGCACCCCATGGCTGTTTATGGTAATTAACCAGTAAGATGGATTTGATGATTATGGTCTGAAATGAACCAAAACCTTACATGAGTGTTATTGTTGTGGGGGTGTGTATTACACATTCATGCACAGTGGACTGTCCGAATAAACTGCCTTCTTTTGAAGGGCCATCTTAGATGGCCACCAAATAGCCTAGTAGTCTATGTACACCATAATAATCTTAATATTGCTGTCCCAGACCAGTTAAATATTAAATAAAATGTACTAGTAGTAGCCTAGAAGTTGTTTGGATAAACCGTTATGTTGCGCAGGCCTGTAGGGTAATCCAATGAATTATTGAACCAATTGTCTCCGTGACGCATGTCAATGTTTTTTTTAAATTTGATTTAACCTTTATTTAACTAGGCAAGCCAGTTAAGAACCAATTCTTATATACAATGACGGCCTACATGTAAAGCCCCCCGGCCTTGATAATATTGTTTCACAAAATACAATTAGTTAAGCTGTTTTAACCAGGTCACTGTAACCCTCCAGCGCGTAATGGATGGGCGCACTACAACCACCTGCATGTCCGACCACCTCTGATGTTTTGGCCATTCACCACCTGACCATCATGAGCAGTGAACACAACAGCTGAGGCAACATTGATAATGAAGTCCGAAATAACACCGACCAACCCTGAAGTCTCGGTGTCTTCAAATGGTGATATTTTGTTGTTGTTTTTGACAAGAGGGAGGAGGGGGTAATCAATTATGCACTCAAGATGTTGTTGACTATGTGGCCAATTTGGGTTTGCATGGATTGCCCTGCTTTTATCCTGAAGTGCAGAACAGTGATTATGCATAAATATATTAGGTTTTGTTTTTGATGATCCAATTAAAATAGTTTCTCCGGAACCATCTCTTACAGAACTGTTATTGGAGAGATGTTTTAAAATAATGTTAATTAAAAAAAAAATGTAAAACCTTTTCACTTTCACAAATGAGAGCAAACAGAGGGAGGAATGTCTGTAGCAAATCAGTAAAAAATATGCTTACTTTTAGGTAATCGTTTTCTGATCTCAGTTCCTCGATTTCCCGGACAAATTCTTCATGCATGCCATCCATGAACTCTTCTGTCAGGTCGGAGAAAGCCAGGGATGTGCTGGCAGGCACCCGGCTGTCGAACGAGGTGAGAGACCGTTCATCCCCCGGAGAAATGCTCCCCTCCCCGGTCTCCACTCCAAATGAGAGTCGGTCCTTATCTACGGGGGTCTTGGCATGATGGTCACCACGAGTACCCCTATCCAGCGGTCCATCTCCGCAGTCCCTGCTCGGTTTCTCGCCCTCGGGCCCCACGCCTCGGCTGCTGGATTCGGTGTCACTACTCAGAGCATCGGTGGAGAGTTTATTCTCCTCCGAGGCGCAATCGGAGATCTCGGAACTGCTATCCGTTGGCGACAGCTTGCCCGCGGCGCAACCAGAGTCTTTGCTCAGGTCGTCTGAGGCGTTGCTTGCATCGGACACCTTCTTCCGACCACCTTTCATCGATTTACTGCCGCTCTTCTGGGCACTGGCAACCGATAGTGTGGATTTCCCCGGCAGTTTTCCTTTCTCTGATTTGGTGTCTTTTCCGCTACCTGGACTACGCCTGGACACCCGGCTGCCTAAATGTATGGATCCTGGTTTAACGCTCAGTGTTGGTGTACCGATGCCTCCCCGGATCTTGGTGAGGGACCATCCAGGCACATCCTTGGGTCTGGCGGGTGATGGAGCCCGGTTGATTTTTTTCTTCTCGTTCACTTGGATGGACTGCACTACGGGCTGTTGCTCGAACTGGTGCTGTTGTTGGGGCTGCGCCTGCCCGCTGTTGGCGTTCTCCGTCCCGCTTTCCATTTTGTGCCTGTGTCTCCTTTCCTTGGGCGAGACAAAGTGAGTTGGCGAATGAACATCAGCCTTTGTCTTTGTCATTCATTCCGCTTTGACAACTACAGAAAGAAGAAACGAAACCCCTATCAGAAGAGGTAGAAGTTGATATTTGTCTCACAACTGCAAACAAATACACTGTAGCAATCGCGAATAAGCCGGATGCAGCAGCGTAGAAAGATAGGAACTGCAAGAAGTAACACGTTGTAATTATGTTTTCCAGGTTTTAGGATGACTTTCGTTTAGGTTTTTGCCCGTCTTCTACTTATCTTGCATTAAGCGACTCTCTCGCCGGCGCGGTTTGAAGTGGTAGGAACAGTGGCAGTGTGCTCCGGGGGTTTATTTCTCCGCCCAGCTAGCTGTTCTGTCTGTGACGAATTGTTATCTGGAAACTCAGCATCACTTGGAGCTCTCTGCTGCCACCCAGACATGCAGATCGTTTCAAGAAGCACAAGTGAGACTACAATAAAACTAGGATGCATATAGGCTTACTACAAACATAGGCTATAGGCTGCCTATTTAATTCAGAATCAAACTCTATTTGGACAGTCAACTGTACAGGGTCTAATACGCAGTACTTAATTTGTAGATCGGGAGGTACCGGGATGTACCGAAACAAAATGTTTTAAATGTAACCTTTATTTAACTAGTCGAGTCAGTTAAGAACAAATTCTTATTTACAATGACGGCCTACACCGGCCAAACACGGACGACGCTGGGCCACTTGTGCGCCCTATGGGACTCCCAGTCACGGCCAGTTGTGATACAGCCTGGATGTACTCTTGAAAGTTGTAATAGTAGAATGCACAAGGTGCAATTTCGAAATTAGGTAGTGCATCATCAGTTCCTCTTGTCGTGTTAGTAATTGCATACCTTAGAGATCTATTTATAACTTGTCAGAAATGTTCAGATCAACTAGCCCATGTCAGCTAAAGTTTTTTTTATTTGTATTTGTATTTATTAAGGCTCCCCATCAGCTGCTGGCAAGGCAGCAGCTACTCTTCCTGGGGTCCAGCAACATTTTAGCCCATAGTATTGTTGTAATTTGTTTTGCCACTGAAATATCACACGAATACAAGTTAGACATGGCACAATGTATAGAATTACAAGAAAATTTGCTTTAAAACTCCAACATTTTCTTTGTTCCTCAATGCTGGAAAAGTTTGGGAACCCCTGCTATGAGGAAATAAATGATGAAGTGCAACTCCGGAGAGGTGAGAGGTGCAGGCGGATGTCTCTCAGAGCAGAGAGGGAGAGAGGTCATAGAAAGTGAATCTCATTCTAGTCCTGTGAGAGATAGAGGCTCGGCTTCTCACACAGTCACTGCCACGCATTGGTCTCAAACATAGCTTACAATGTTGTGCAAACCATAAGCCCGGGCCGGATCAACGGTTATAGAACATGTTTACTCGTTGCTATGTTAGCATCGCTATTTATGAACATAGTTTCCTCTCAGGAGACATTATTTGGCTCCATGTGCATTTCTCCCGACCTGCAGGCAAATGACATCAGCATTATTTTCACTGAGAGACACTTGGTTCTGTGACCCTTCCCCGGTTTTACAGTGTGACAGTGGTGTATTCAGTTCACATATCCATCATTGCCAGCACACACAGAGGATTGAGTACACAGGGGCCCCCACAACACGTTCTGGCCTGCTTCCATTTCACTGGAGCACACCTGTGTGTATATTCACCTCCTACGATCTTTCTTTCTTTCTCTCTCTCTTTCTGTTCTTTCTTTCACTTATTGTTCATTGAAACAGGCTCTATTGTTCTCTCTCTCCCTCTCCCTCCCTCTCGCTCTCTCTCTCTCTCTCTCTCTCTCACACACACACACACACACACACACACACACACACACACACACACACACACACACACACACACACACACACACACACACACACACACATTCATGCACGCATGCACACACAGTATAATTTCATATGCTGTAATAATATGTGTAATCTTAGCGTCGTATAGGCAGTTATTATACAACCACATTAAAACTATAAATTGACACCTTAGGGTATAAGCACAAGTTTCAGTCTCAATGCTGTAATATTTTTTTAACACTTGTATGTGTTTTCTCCTGATCATGTGTTGTTTTGTCTGTGGATTTGCCATGTGCCAGAATGAGAGTCTATCAGACTAACAGTTCAACACAGATCTAAGCCTCAGTGGAAGAATGGGATTCTCTGAATAATAACGCAGGAATCACACAGGAGCACAAAGCCCATACTCCCTAATTACCTTACTCTATAATGACTGCTTAATACTATGCTGTTCACACACACCAACACGCACAGACACACACAGACACGCATGCGTGCACACACACACACACAGACACACACACAGCGCAAAGCTCCTGGCTAACCACTCACAGGCTTAATTCTAGCCTATCCAGGGTCTAATACAGGCTGATAGTTACCCCAACTTCTCAAAAGCATATTCATATTGGATTCATAAACTGTGAAGGCAATCTTGTAAGACCAGCAATGGAATAATTGTAATGGGGTAATATGTATAATCTATGAGCTCCAAAACTATTGAGACAGTGACAAATGTTTTGTTGTTTTGGCTCTGTAGTCCAGCATTTGGATTTGAAATGATTCAATGACTATGAGGTTAAAGTGCAGACTGTCAGCTTTAATTTGAGGGTATTTTCATCCTTAGAAATTACAGCCGTTTAGAAAAACTCTTCAACATTAATGTGAATGCTTCCATGATTGTGGATAATCCTGAACGAATCGTGAATAATGATGAGTGAGAAAGTTACAGAGGCCTAAATATCATACCCCCCCCCAAAACAAAAACAAAAATGTGTCACTGTCCCAATACTTTTGGAGCTCACTGTATACCTCACGTGACCCGTATTAAGACTACGCAATTAATGGACACAGTCTATTAAAAGGTATATCTGACTCCATTTAACATTATAGTAAAACCATGTGCAATCAAGTATTATGCGTTTTACTGACTAAGACCAAGGAATAGTCATGAGAAGCGTTTACCAAAGAAAGCATTATTTAATAAGGTAATAAAAATGAATGGATTCACATACAAGGCATAGAGATACTGACATTAACAGAGAACAATTCTAGGCACATATATCCCGAAGTTAACTTAGAAAACAAAGAGATACCTACTAGGCCAAAGGCCTAGACGCCTAGGAAATGAGCAAATATCATACAACTGTTCTCCAATGGACAGGATGCAGGATAGTAGAGAGAACGACAGACCTTCATTCCATTTATACCATCTGAAGGTGTAACTTCTTCAAACAAAAACCAACCACCATTGACCAATCAAACTATACCAAGTTTACAGTAACTTGATCACCCAGGACAAATCTCCACAGGGTGTCATAGCATTTAAAGCCTTGTGTGTGGGATGAGACCAATGTAAATAGACAATAAAACCCCTTTGAATAGAATCATTTAGAGTTCAGCCTGTACAGACATAAGTTACCACAGAGATCATACATCCATATAGATAGCATCAGAGTCCTCCTTAGGGGACACGTTTCAGAAAGATACCCGAGATGGATACCGTGTCGTTATTCTGTCACACATTCCAGTAACCAGTCCTCTGGATGCCGTAGAGAGAGACACTTATCTACCTCACTTGCTTTGGCAATGTTAACACATGTTTCCCATGCCAATAAAGCCCCTTGAATTGAATTGATACATTTTGGTCCCTTGATGGGGGAAGGGCTGACTGATCCTTGGGTATTGTCTTGGTCCATTTGCTGTTCGGCCAGAGGTGGCAGAGAGCACATAAATTAGGGCTGAGCCGACAGAATGTCACACAGTAGGAGTCATGATTAGCTGTGAGCTTCCTCCAGGGATCATGTAACAACGTTAGGCTACATAAAACCTATCAAGGGGGATTTACACAGAGAGAGTACATGGAAGGCTGTCAGCGTCTCAGTGGGAAACCGGCTGCATTCAATGCTATCTATCTATCTATCTATCTATCTATCTATCTATCTATCTATCTATCTATCTATCTATCTATCTATCTATCTGTCTGTCCGTCCGTCCGTCCGTCCGTCCGTCCGTCCGTCCGTCCGTCCGTCCGTCCGTCCGCGTGTCTGTCGAATAACATAGCAACAAGTTCTATAACTAGTATTTTATAGGGTATTATATGAATTTGGCCAGCTAGGCAGCCAAAGCTTTTCTCTGTCCTGGCACTCCAATGGCGGAATGAGAATCCCACTAACGCTAGGACAGCAGAGTTCCTGCCCATCTTCCAAAAACGTCTTAAACCCTACCTCTTCAAAGAGTATCTTAAAAAAGACATCTCAGTCTTACCCCCCCCCCCCCCCGCCACACACACACACACACACACACACACACACACACACACACGTTACTGATATCTACTTTACTGAGGAAAAATCTACTTACTACAACTGTGATATGTGGTTGTCTCACCTATAGCTATCTTAAGATGAATGCACTAACTGTAAGTCGCTCTGGATAAGAGCATCTGCTAAATGACTCAAATGTAAATGTATATGCCATCTGCAGGGATGGGCATAGTGTCAACAAAGCAATTTGTGATGCCAGCCAGGGCTGCCAGGTCTGCCTTCTTGGCACAGCCAGGATATGGCGTGGAATCACAGGTGGCATCTGGGCCCAGGGCTTCACCGATCACAGAGCTGGAACAGGGAAGGAGAGACAACCAACGCTCATTAACAGTAGACATAGTCCTTAATTACCTAACACCTCCTTCTTTTCCTTACAGTTTATTATAGTCAAATGATATGAATTCCATCCTCTCTGGACATAAAGTATAGGCTAATACCCATACAGAAAAACTGCTGCCCAAGCAAGTCTTTACATTACAGTAATTGGAATCCAGTCATCCTCAACATAAGTTTTGAGAACTTGTTATGGCTATTAGCGATCAGCAGTGCTATTCATTAAGCATGCCAGCATTCTCAGACAGATTTAAACCGTGGTTTAAACAGCCCAGCCGCTGGTGGGATATGAAGTAAAAATATTGATAGTTATGGAAAATGAGCATTTCTTCAGCTTTCATCCCTGATCCCGATGGCCTGCGTAACTGTAATAACGATATCAACATTAGGACCCCCCCCTACTGATCTGTTGTCGCTCAAAGAGCTAGATGAACACTATTTCTGGGGCCCCTGCGCCGGTGTTTTGCCACCATGTTTCCAGAGTGATGGTTAGGATGCCAACAATGACGATAACTGTGTGTTCATCTTTTATCTGGCCATGTTATTGTGTTCCTCTGCTTGTTCTTTGTTGATGTGTCACATGGGAGGCTCAGGCTCCTTAAATCCTTAGATACTTTAAATATGGTGGTGAGTGACATACATCACAGTAATGGCATGTGACCTTTGTGTGTAAGGGTAAGCCTACATTCAATTTGAGCTGTCTTTTGAATCAAATGGCCAAATAAATTTGTTTCTGTTTTATTATTTGATATTCTCACAACATCTGTATTGCCTTCAAAAGCAGTTACAGATTTGACCCATTGACAGATTTCATCTCGAGATTGTGAGACAACATATAATGGAAACTGAATAGATTTCTGTTCAAACTGACGTTGGAAGTAGTTCAAGAAAATGCATCACATGCATCACAGTTCTCTACCCCCATCTAGTGGAAATATGAAGAATAGCCAGTAAGGACTCCGCAAGGGAAAATCAGGGCATGTCAGCTGAGGTACTGGTAAGAGTGAATTAGACTACCCCTGAAATGAATATGACTACTCCTTGAAGTACACAACATTTTCTCAGAGAAAAACAACTATGTGATATGTCATTTGTGAAAAGCCTATGTGATTATAAAATATACGGCACTTTAATTTCATACACTCAAAGCCTTCTTGTTCAAGCCATATTCGACAATAATAAAATTGTTTTTGACCTGTAGTTATGATATGCCGAGAGAAAGAATACTTTTTTCCCCTCCGAATCGCTGAAACAAAACCAGCCTGTGGCATACTCTAGCACTGGCTATCTGTGTAATTACCGTACATAATGCTGAATGACTTCTCTGAGGCCGGGCTCAACAACTTCTCTCTCGGGTTGCCATGAACCATCGGGGCGATGCTGCTTCAACAATGGCCATAATTATGCACTGTCTCTGTGCAGAGCGATGGATTGCTTGCCTGTGGTTAAACTATTAATAAATTCCTCCTGGTTTTTAGGAGGGTGAGGGTAGACAAGCAGGTCTATGTTTTGTTGAAGAGCCCAGAACTGGGCAGTGCTTGAATGGATAAAATAACACCCTCACTCACCAAATCATCAGACTTTAATATATAACACAACTAGGACAAGAACCTGTCTGATCCACTCAACATCTCATCTGCTCTCAATGAAGGATTGGAAATGAATTGTTATCCTCTCTCTCCCTCCTCTAGTGTCTCTCTCTCTGATATGAAACTCACACACACAGACACACCCCATATGTTTTGCTATCATTGTGGGGACCTAAAATGTAGGTTTAGATTCAAAATCATATTTTCCTAAACTTAAGTCTAACCCTATCCCTTAAACCCTAACCCCCAACCCTAACCCTAAATCTGACCCCTACTCTTAAAATAGAACACTAGAATCTGCAGTGAGTGCATATTTGTGACATGGACACTGCAGGTCATGGCAGAAGCCTGTCGTCATGGCTTTATAGCGATCTGAGGACAGGTGGGTGTATCAGTGACTGCTGCCTCCATTATCGATGAGCAGAATAGTACAGGACAACCAAACATATCCCTCATAAACAATGAACTGCATGCTGATTATTGCTATAGGTCTACTCCCATCCCTCCCAGCTCTATTTCTGGTACAGGACATGCTGGAGGTAAGTAGACTGGGGATGCAAAATACTCTCCCTGTCAGTTGCTGTACGTGATTGCCTGATGTGTCTACAACGTCTGTCAATGTGATATCATTCACTTTTTAACACAGTTTTACATGTTTGCACAGGAGGTGTCTCCACTACAGTTCAAGTACTTTCCCCCATCATCACCAGCATCATCAGCGAAAGCATTATCAACTTCAATACATCGGTTACCATTCTCCAGACAGGTGTTGTGAGATGATCCTGAGCCTTCATATGGACATGGTTGCACACCTGACTTTGGCAGTATCCATGAGAGCAGACAGCGATTGTTGATGGCTGTTGTATAGTAATACCATGCTATTAGGAGATTTCAGATATTAATGATGGGAATGAAAAACAAACAGTAGGCCTATTTTTCATCATCATTCATCAAGTCCCCTGTCCTCTGGAAACTGATTGCTGGGTCAGATTTCACTTGTACAGTAGTCCCTGTTCACCTTCCTGTACTCCCTGTTAACCCATGACTGCATGGCCGCGCACAACGCTTGGTACGGCTGCAAGGAACCCGACCGTTCAGGGTCTATAGAGGATGGTGAGTACGGCCCAGTACATCACTCGGGTCAAGCTCCCTGCCATTCAGGACCTCTATACCAGGCGTTGTCAGAGGAAGGCCCACAGACTCAAGCCATAGATAGACTGTTCTCTCTGCTAACGCACGGCAAGCAATACCAGTGCACCAAGTCTGGAACCAACAGGACACTGAACAGCTTCTACCCCCAAGCCATAAGACTACTAAACAAGACTGCTAAATAACTGATGTCACACACACACGCACATACACTTTCACACTCACCACATGCGCTACTGCTACTGTCTATTATCTATGCTTTTGCCTAGTCATTTTACCCTTACTATATGTACATAGCTAACTCAATTACCTCGTACCCCTGCACATCGACTCGGTACTGGTACTCCCTGTATATAGCCATGTTATTTTTACCTGTTATTGCTATTCGTTATTCACTGTGTAGTTATTCCTTGTGTCTCTATCTCTATATATTTAAAAATAGATATATCTTTAGCTCTGCATTGTTGGAAAAGGACCCGTAAGTAAGCATTTCACTGTTAGTACACCTGTTTTTTACAAAGCATGTGGCAAATAACATTTGATTTGATTTAGTAATTAGATACATTTTTGGCATACATCTTCTTGTCCCTAATGTGGATAAAAAAACATGTTTTTGTATCCTAAAAAAATGAATACTGTGTGTAATGTTATGTAGTCCACCCACCAGCCAGCCTGTGTGTGTGTATTCTGTATATACACTGAGTGTACAATACATGAAGAACACCTGCTCTTTCCATGACATAGACTGACCAGGTGAAAGTTATGCTCCCTTGTTGATTTCACTTGTTAAATCCACTTTAATCATTGTATATTAAGGGGAGGAGACCGTTTATGGTAGTTGGTGACAGGAGCACCGGTTTTAGTGTGTCAATAACTGCAACGCTGTTGGGTTTTTCACGCTCAACAGTTTTCCGTGTGTATGAAGAATGGTCCACCACCCAAAGGACATCCAGCCAACTTGACACAACTGTGGGAGTCAACATGAGCCAGCATCACTGTGGAACGTTTTCGACACCTTGTAGTCAACTCCCTGACGAATTGAGGCTGTTCTGAGGGGGGAAAGGAGGGAGGGGTGCAACTCAATATTAGGACGATGTTCATGGTTTATAGGCTCAGTGTTTGTGGATCAGGCGGTCCATTCAAGGATACCCGATTGGCCGGTTGTTAATAAGACCGCCCCTGTTGTCACCTACTTCCGCTTCTGTGTCAATTCACACCGTTTTGTGGTCCTCCTGTCCTTTCAAATTAAGGCAAACGTTACCAGGTGTCCCAACGCTTCAGGTACAGTAATTATGTGACAGTTCTGTGAGTTTTGTGTATGGGCTGTAATGTAACTACGCGTACACTTTTGCTTCATCTTCGTTTTTTCGACGAGCTCTCGGACTAGCTTCCCAGCTAACATAGGTAGATAAGCAAGACAACACGTCAATAATTTGTTTGATTGTGTAGTTGATAGTAAGCTAGGAAGTACATACAGTGTTATAAAGGTTAATGTCGCATTGATCTAGCTAGCGAATACATTGTATACCTGCTAGCTAGCATACAACATAGCTAACTAGCCTCTCCCTCCTAAACGTCGCGTTAACTAGGTTTCTTAACTAAGGTATGCCTTGCAAGTTAACTAATCACGAAAGTAAGATGGCTTGTCAAAGATACATTTACCACTGTCTACAACCGACATCCCACTGACTTGTTTAGTGAATTCGAGGTGGAGCATGACTGACTACTCCCTCCACTTGCCTGTCTGCGTCTATGCTGCGTCTCTGTCAACAAGATAATAAATCATATCTGCTCCATCAGCTAGTGCATAACACAGTATGGGAACGTTAACCTGTCTGTGTCTTTGATGCTGGAGACAAGCAGACCTGGGTTGATTATTTATTTAAATTCTTATATTTTGTGTAAATTGCGTATTTTATATAACATCTGAATACTTAAATTGTAATGTATGTGAAAGTAATTGAGACATTTGAAGTGGTGTTTTTAACCTAGGTCTGGACCCTAGGCTGCTTCATCGTACCATTTGAAGTACCAACATTTTGGCGGAAATCAAGCAATGACCGGGGCCATACAGATGTTGAGCAGTGCGTATCCCCCTTCCATTTGTGATGCACAGTTAGAGTAAGGATGAAACCTTGTTGACAGGTAATTCCCCATTGGCATAGTAAGCCTTGACTTTCTCCTGACAACCCAGTCAGGACGATAATTGCCCGCACCAGTCAATTAGCATCTATTTCAACCCAAGCATCTCCCAAAACACGGCGACTTACTTACACAACCTTCAGAGGCCATGTGTGTCAGCACTCCGCTGATCAATGAGGTTAATGCCTGGATGCAAGTCATTACCTTTGAGGAGTATGAATGGAAAAGGCTCACACGTGGTTGGTGCTTAGGATATAGAGTTTTGGACTAGAACGCGTCTCTTGTTTGAGTTCAAGGGAGGGTGATGGTCCTCCCAGGTTTCAGGTGACATTACATTGTGCTGACTCACTAACTTTAGCTTACTCAGTGCAGGTGTGTATCTGTAGTCAACAGCAGCACTGTCCTGCCCTGCCTTGGGTTACCTTGTCGTCTGTGTTAGAGAGGTTACATTCCTGAAGGCTTTCCCGAGGGGCGCCTGGGTGGGACGTAGTAACTCCTCAATGTTTGCCTGAGTATTTGTTCTTTATAGTTTGCCAATGTAGACACATGCATGACGTGTGTTTGTGGTGCCTTTGTCTGTTAGTTTGAATCACAGAGTACAAGATAAAGCCCCACATTTCCTAGAACTGGAACAATGTAAACCCTTGGCCCTGTGCACTATTAGTCAAAATCAAATACATTTTTATTTGTCATATGCAGATGTTATTGTGGCTGTAGTGAAATGCTTGTGTTTCTAGTTCCAAATGTACAGGAATATCTAACAATTCACAATATACACAACCTAAAAGTTAAATAATGGAATTAAGGAATATATAAATATTAGGATGAGCAATGTCAGTGGCATTGACTAAATACAGTAGAGTAGAATACAGTTGAAGTCTGAAGTGTATATACACTTAGGTTGGAGTCATAAACTCGTTTTACAACCACTCCACAAATTTCTTGTTTTAACAAACTATAGTTTTGGCAAGTCGGTTAGGCATCTACTTTGTGCATGACAAGTAATTTTTCCAACAATTGTTTACAGACAGATTATTTCACTTATAATTCACTGTATCACAATTCCAGTGGGTCAGAAGTTTACATACACTAAGTTGACTGTGCCTTTTAAACAGCTTGGAATTCCAGAAAAGTATGCCTTGGCTTTAGAAGTTTTGATAGGCTAATTGACATAATTTGAGTCAATTGGAGGCGTACCTGTGGATGTATTTCAAGGCCTACCTTCAAACTCAGTGCCTCTTTGCTTGACATAAGTAAATCAAAAGAAATCAGTCAAGACCTCAGAAAATCATTGTAGACCTCCACAAGTCTGGTTCATCCTTGAGAGCAATTTCCAAACGCCTGAAGGTACCATGTTCATCTGCACAAACAATAGTACGCAAATATGAACACCATGGAACCCGCAGCCGTCATACCGCTCAGGAAGGAGACGTGTCCTGTCTCCTAGAGATTAACGTACTTTAGTGCGAAAGGGGGACGATTGCAAGCCGAAGAACACCATCCCAACCGTGAAGCACGGGGGTGGCAGCATCATGTTGTGGGGGTGCTTTGCTGCAGGAGGGACTGGTGCACTTCACAAAATAGATGGCATCATGAGGATGGAAATTATGTGGATATATTGAAGCAACATCTCAAGACATCAGTCAGGAAGTTAAAGCTTGGTCGCAAATGGGTATTCCAAATGGACAATGACCCCAAGCATACTTCCAACGTTGTGGCAAAATGGCTTAAGGACAACAAAGTCAAGGTATTGAAGTGGCCATCACAAAGCCTTGACCTCAATCCTATAGAAAATTTGTGGGCCGAACTGAAAAGGCGTGTGCGAGCAAGGAGGCTTACAAACCTGACTCAGTTACACCAGCTCTGTCAGGAGGAATGTGCCAAACTTCACCCAACTTACTGTGGGAAGCTTGTAGAAGGCTACCCGAAATGTTTGACCCAAGTTAAACTATTTAAAGGCAATGCTACCAAATACTAATTGAGTGTATGTAAACTTCTGACCCACTGGGAATGTGATGAAAGAAATAAAAGCTGAAATAAATCATTCTCTATTATTATTCTGACATTTCACATTCTTAAAATAAAGTGGCGATCCTAACTGACCTAAAACAGGGAATCTTTACTCAGATTAAATGTCAGGAATTGTGAAAAACTGAGTTTAAATGTATTTGGCTAAGGTGTATGTAAACTTCTGACTTCAACTGTACATATGAGATGAGTAAAGCAAAAATATGTAAACATTATTAAAGTGACCAGTGATTTCAAGTCTATGTATATGTGGCAGCAGCCTCTAAGGTGCAGGGTTATGTAACCAGGTGGAAACCGTCTAGTGATGGCTATTTAACAGTCTGATGGCCTTGTGATAGAAGCTGTTTTTCAGTCTCTCGGTCCCAGCTTTGATGCACCTGTACTGAACTCACCTTCTGGATGATAGCGGGGTTAACAGGCAGTGGCTCGGGTGGTTGTCCTTGATGATGATTTTGGCCTTCCTGTGACATCGGGTGCTGTAGGTATCCTGGATGGCAGGTAGTTTGCACCCGATGATGCTTTGGGCAGACCGCATCACCCTCTGGAGAGCCCTGCGGTTGTGGGCGGTGCAGTTGCTGTACAAGGCGTTGATGTAGCACGACAGGATGCTCTCAATTGTGCAGCTCTAAAAGTTTGTGAGGGTTTTAGGTGCCAAGCCACAGTTTTTTTCAGCCTCCTGAGGTTGAAGAGGCGTTGTTGTGCCTTCACCACACTGTCTGTGTGGGTGGACCATTTCAGGTCATCAGTGACGTGTACACCGAGGAACTTGACACTTTTCACCCGCTCCAGGGCGCCGAAGACGTGGATGTTGATTTATGGCAGCACCCCCCCACCTCTTTGAATCAGTGGTTGGGTTAAATACAGAAGACACATTTTAGTTGAAGGTATTCAGTTGTACAACTGACTAGGTATCCCCCTTTCCCCTTCACTGTGGTCCTGTTGATGTTGATGGGGTTGTGCTCCCTTTGCTGTTTCCTGAAGTCCACGATCAGCTCCTTTTGTTTTGTCGACATTGAGTGAGAGATTATTTTCCTGGCACCACACTCCCAGGGCTCTCACCTCTTCTCTGTAGGCTGTCTTGTCATTGTTGGTAATCAGGCCTACTACTGTTGTGTCGTCTGCAAAGTTGATGATTGAGTTGGAGGCGTGTATGGCCACAGAGTCATGGGTGAACAGGGAATACAGGCGGCAGCTGAGCACGCAACCTTGTGGGGCCCCTGTGTCGAGGATCAGCGAAATGGAGGTGTTGTTTCCTACCTTCACCACCTGGGGGTGGCCCGTCAGGAAGTCCAGGACCCAGTTGCACAGGGCGGGGTTCAGACCCAGATCCCCGAGCTTAATGATACGCTTGGAAGGTACTGTGGTGTTGAAGGCTGAGCTCTGGTCAATGAACAGCATTCTTTACATGTGTATCCCTCTTTTCCAGGTGGGATAGGGCAGTGCGATGGCGTCTGTGGATCTATTGGGGCTGTAAGAAAATTTAAGTTGGTCTAGGGTGTAAGGTAGAGGTGATATGATCCTTAACTAGCCTCTCAAAGCACTTCATGATAACCAAAGTGAGTGCTATGGGGCGATAGTCATTTAGTTCAGTTACCTGAACTACCTTTCTTGGGTACAGGAACAATGGTGGACATCTTGAAGCAAGTGTGGACAGCAGACTGGGATAGGGAGATATTAAATATGTCAGTAAACACCAGCCAGCCAGCTGGTCTGCGCATGCTCTGAGGACGCAGCTAGTGATGCTGTCTGGGCCGGCATCCTTGCGAGGGTTAACACGTTTAAATGTCTTACTCACGTCGACCACGGAGAAGGAGAGCCCACAGTCCTTGATAGCGGGCAGCATCGGTGGCACTGTGTTATCCTCAAAGTGGGCGAAGAAGGTGTTTTGCTTGTCCGGAAGCAAGATGTTGTTGTCCGAGATGTGGCTGGTTTTCCCTTTGTAGTCTGTGATTGTCTGTAGACCCTGCCACATACGTACGGCTCTTGTCTGAGCCTTTCAATTGCGTCTCCACTTGGTCTCTATGCTGACGTTTTGCCTGTTTGATTGCCTTATGGAGGGAATAACTACACTGTTTCCCCGCTTTCAGTTTTGCGCGAATGCTGCCCTCTATCCACGGTTTATGGTTAGGGTAGGTTTTAATAGTCATAGTGGGTACAACATCCCCTATAGACTTCCTGATAAACTCATATTACCATATCGGTGTATTCGTTGATGTTATTCTTAGAGGCTACCCGGAACATATCCCAGTCTGCGTGATCAAAACAATCTTGAAGCGTGGATTCCGATTGGTCAGACCAGCGTTGAATAGTCCTTAGCACGGGTACTTCCTGTTTTGAGTTTCTGTCTATAGGAAAGGAAGCCGAAATGGAGTCGTGGTCAGATTTGCCGGAGGGCGGGGGGAGGGCCTTGTAGTCGTTTCAAAAAGCTGAGGAGCAGTGGTCTAACGTTTTCTCAGAGCGAGTGCTACAGTCAATGTGTTGGTAGAACTTCGGTAGGGTTTTCCTCATTTGCTTTGTTAAAATCCCCAGCTACAATAAATGCGTCCTCAGGATATGTGGTACCTACCTTTTTTAACCCACTGTTTTCTCTATCCTGTCTTACTCTGAAGCCAAATGCTGTATGTCCTTTTCCAAGGTTGACTCACTGCTCGCACTATCAATCTCTCCCATTCTCTCTAATTTCTATGTAGACTAGCTTTTGTTGAAACTCAGGCTGACCTTTCCCCACTACAGCTGTCAATGGCATTTATTCATAGAGTAGTGAAGGCCTGGCTTCCCTTTCTCATCAAATCAATCTTTATTCATACAGCACATTTCAGACATGGAATGCAACACGATGTTGTATACAGGGGGAAAAACAGTAAAACAATGAAAATCTAAATATGTATTACACAAAAACGAGGATAAAAACAACCAAAATAATAACTAAAAACTGAACGACTAAAAAGCACCCTACGGAAAAGCAAAGCTAAAAAGGTATGTTTTAAGATCTCTTTTAAATATGTCCACAGTTTCGGCCCCCCTCAAGTGCAGGCTATTCCAAAGGCTGGGGGCATAGTAACTTAAGGCTGCCAATCCATGTCTCTTAGTCCTAGGCTTTGGGATGGTTAAAAAGAGAGGGCCAGAGGACCTGAGGGACCTACTGGGTACAGAACTTCAAAGCATGTCTGACATGTATTGTGGTGCACAATTGTGGATTGACTTAAAACCCAATAGAAGATTCTTTAAAATTAATTCCAGAACTCACAGGCAGCCAGTGCAGAGACCTTAAAACCGGTGTAATGTGTGCTCTCCATTTGGTCTTGGTCAGTACCCGTGCTGCAGCATTCTGTATGTTTTGCGGTTTACCAATTTACTTTCTTGGGTAGACCAGACATGAGCCCATTACAGTAGTCAACCCTGCTTGTAATAAAAGCATGTTTTTCACACAGAAAAAAAAAGAACGCAGAAACAGTATCTTGCTGCGTTTTGTAAACGTAGTTCTAAAATGCTTCTTATTGTAATTTCTGCTTGGCTTCAGTCACGGCTAGCTCCAAATCCAGAATTTTTAAAAGGACACATTTTGTGCTTGAGTTGCTCTTCGCCACTCGGATGAGAAAATATTTGCTATCTTGATAAATCAGGTTCCACCCTTTTTTTACAGGTACTTTTCTCCGGTGTAGTTTTTTTCCCCGGTAGCAAGTTAAAAGGCAAGATGAACTTTAAGCAAATCATTAGGACATGTAGCTGGCTACATTCTTTCTATGATAAATATTAGAAATTTGATGGCCATGCATAGTTTTTGCGTAAATAGCCTGAGAAACGGCTTAAGGTGGCAGGTGCATAAATTACCCACTCCCGACTCGGAAGTACTGTGTAAGAAAAATAACAGAACAGGACTCTTTCGAGCTCTACGGACAATTCCTTCGATCTCGTTTTTGGTCTGACATGCACTGTCAACAGTGGGACCTTATCTAGACAGATGTGTGCCTTTCCAAATCATGTCTAATCAATTGAATTTACCACAAGTGGACTCAAATCAAGTTGTAGAAACATCTCAAGGATGATCAATGGAAACCGGATGCACCTAAGCTCAATTTCAAGTCTCCTAGCAAAGGGTCTGAATACTTATGTAAATGTGGTATTCCTGTTTTTTATATTTTTTTATATACATTTCCAAACATTCCTAAACCTGTTTTTGCGTTGTCATTATAGGGTATTGTGTGTAGATTGAGGAAAACATTTAATTTAATCCATTTGAAAATAAGGCTGTAACTTAACTGTGTAAAAAGTCGAGGGGTCTGAATACTTTCCGAATGCACTGTGTATATAAGCAAGCATATCGAACACAAGCAAGACAGACAGGCAGTCAAAATGGCTAAAACCACGGCAAAAGTTAACTTCAGTTTCAAGTTGCAAAGTATAAAATGTTTTGGCCATATATGGCCTACCCAATAGCGTGAATACACACCGAAGCTAGCCTATCATGTGAAAACATGTTAAAGTTAGCTTTCCACACGCACAACCTCATTATCTCTTAATGGGGCTCCTGGGTGTGTTGGTCCTCTCCCCTTTGTCATTTTGCTCTCAGCTCACCCTTAAGAAGCCACTCTGCTTGCCAAAAGGGATTCTATTCAAATGAGCTAGGCCGTTGCTGTAGCTACCGTTTCTCACAGTCCATGACAGACCGGCCAAGTCCTCACATGCACACAGAGGTGTGTGTGTGTGTGTGTGTGTCTCGCATGGTAACATCTCTCCCCGGCTTGAGTTCTCTCTTCCCTTCCGGTCTCATCTCTGACTCCCGCTGGCTTTGTATGTTGTTTACCAACCACACAGGACCGTATTAGGAGCAGTATAGAGAATCTGAATGGAACAGCGGGTTGGTAACTGGTGTCTCCATTATTACCAGTGATGTAAAGTACTTAAGTAGTACTTTCAAGTATTTTTACTTAAGTCGTTTTTTTGGGGTATCTGTACTTTACGATTTTATTTTGACAACTTTTACTTCTACATTCCTAAACAAAATCATGTACTTTTTACTTTTTCCCTGACACACCCAAAAGTACTCGTTACATTTTGAATGCTAAGCAGGACAGGAAACTGGTCCAATTCAGGCGCTTATTAAGAGAGCATCCCTGGTCATCCCTACTGCCTCTGATCTGGCGGACTCACTAAACACATGCTTTATTTGTAAATTATGTTAGTGTGCCCCTGGCTATCCGTAAAGGAAAAAAAGAAAATGGCGCCGTCTAGTTTGCTTAATATAATGGAATTTGAAATTATTCATACTTTTGATACTTAAGTATATTTTGATACTTAAGTATATTTTATCAATTACATTTACTTTTGATACTTAAGTATATTGAAAACCAAATACTTTGACTTTTACTCAAGTAGTATTTTACTGGGTCACTTTTACTTTCTCATTTTCTATTAAGGTGTCTTTACTTCTACTCAAGTTTGAGAATTGGGTACTTTTTCCACCACTGATTTTTACTGTCTATAGCTGTAGACCATCAGTCTGTTGGGTTGCTAGTTTCTCATTAGCCTGTTAGTAGTGATCTTCTCGGGGTCTGAAATTGAGCTCGGAACTGAATTGGATCCGCAAAATTTCCACATTATCCAGCCTTTATACAACCATTTCAGCAACTATGCAAGAAGAATTAGCAACTTGACCAAAATAATGAACCCGATTTTTGTCCGGACTACAACATCTTGTGCCTTATTGCTTAATTACAGGCTAGAACACTTTACCAATGCAAGAAGATACTAGTAGCTTCCAGCTTTGTAGGCTAGCTTTCGTCGTTAGCTTCCAGCTGAAGCTATCAATTCACTACACTGGTACTTTGTGATAATATGCTGACTTCAAAGCTGGTTGTCACCAAAAACCATAGTCATTGGCAAAAACGTTATGCATTCACTTCGTCTCCCTCGGCCTAGTCACGTTTCTCCTGTCTCTCACTGTCTGTGTAAATGACGTCATTAGGTCCTAAAGAGAGACTTTTATGAAAGAGATTGCTTATTCTATGCAAATGTTAAGTACAATAAAATAAGTCCCAAATTGAAAGAAGTGATTGTTTTTCATCAGTATGCCCAAGAAATCAGCCAAAACAAACCCACTAACTCGATGCGTGCACACTCCTACTGAATATGCATTCACCTGACTAGACCTAGGCTACATCTTGATTTTCCCAGGTAATCAATAGATTTACCATCCAAATAAATGATTACCGTTAGGTTGTTAAAAACAACTTCAGATTTGATTGTATAATTGACATTGATTTAAGGCAGCCCCCCCGCAACCCTCTCATTCTTGGGGGTTGGGGTAAATGCGGGGAGACACATCTTCGGTTGAACGCATTGTTGTACAACTGACTAGGTATCCCCTTTCCTTTACATGTCTGTCTCAGAAAAATGGACACATTTCAAATGTAATGCTGTCGAGCTCAAAAGATCTGTCTGAATCAAGTGCCGTTCTTTTTTTTTCTTCTGTGGTATCGTGATGATATAGAGTATCAGGATACTTAACCAGGTATCGGTATCGAAGTTAGTTCTGGTGTCGTGACCACTAGTTGGCAGTGGTCACGATCGGCAGCTTTTTATAACACACGGCTGCAATATTTTTTGTAGAATAGGAATCAGTCTAACACACACACACACAAAGATTAACTTGGTCAAGAATGTTTGTTCAGAAAGATTGTGTCTAACTGCATTATAGCTTTATGCTGACAAATAGGCTAGTCCTATCACACTTGACTTGAGTCATTCAAAATTAGTTAAACTTTTATTTGAAAGATAATAGCCCAAACTAGCAAATTTAATAAATAAAACAAATGAATTAAATAGCTCAGGTCTTGAAAGAGCAGCTCCTCTCCCACAGCAAGTAGCCTTTTTTTACCCCTCAACATGTGCAGATCGCAGTGGCTTGTTTTCAGAAAGCAAATATGCCGGTTTGTCATAAAATTATATTTTGACACATTTGACTTGATGAAAAGGGACCCCCTGACAATCGTTTTAAGATAATTAAATGTGTGAAATTTGAATTTGTTGTTTAGGAACGAAATTCTTTAAATATGTCGGATCCGGTCGGTATTCCACATAGCGGGAACCAACCTGTGATCCAACCTGAGGGTCAACTACAGAATTCCAGGCCCAACTTCCAAGGGTCAAGGATGGGTTTAGCAGTGGGAGATCGGTTACTCCTCAAATTTTACCCAATAATTGATCACTGTCTGCCGTCTTTAGCTCTCCTCACCCCTTAGTTCAAGCATAGATGGGCATAAATGTAATTTGACACATGATTGTGCGTTGTCATAAGTTGCCTAAACTTTCTTGTCTGAGGTGAGGTGACTGTAACACTTTTTGGTACTTAAAGCAAATGTGCTGCCTGTCCTGTTACAGCACAAAGGCCTGACGCTGTAAGCCATGCAAACCATCTGAGATCAAAGTATCCTCCAAGCTCAAGTCCTAAGGCCCTTTGGCCTGTAGGAGCAGACAGTTGGCGCTCCCAGAGCATTCCACAGATCACATGGAGAATAGATTACATACTGTAGCATTCATGCAAAGAAAAATATTGTAGATAATAGGTTTGGGCGGTATACCGGGGTATTTTGAAAAAGCCACGGGGTTGGTTTTTCAACACCGTCAACAAATTGAAACGTTTTTGTAGCTACTTTTTTAAGCATTACCTGTAGTCAACTTGTGCAATGCGTTAAGAGATAAAGCGGATTTGTGCTCATTTCACCTGTCACATTATTTAATATTATGACGCTTACGGTAGTTCCCCAGAACAGTCGAGCCAGTCACGTGTGTTTTGTAAATAGTACAACGGGAGACGACCGGAGCTGGTGAGTCCGTAGTGTTCTATATCTATTGGCGAGTCTCGAAGTTACTTGTATGCAATTCACTGCTAAACGTTTGCCATCAGATATCTTATGGCTTTCTGACAGAAGTCAAAAAGCTCTGGATGAGTTATCTGTACAGCTGCCATTTCTTCCATGTGCTTCCTACTAGCTTTTTTTGTTTTCACCTCCGTTCTTCTCCCATCTGCTCCGCGTACACATGCTGCTCTTCCTTCAGAAAAGCATGCATCACAACTTTGTTCATTTGCACAATTTCTCTCTTTCGGTAGCTACTAGCTATGCTTGTGTAACTTAATGAGCTGGATTTGCCTGTCTTTGCCATTTTAGTTTGATTTTGCTCGTTAGCATTTAGCTAAAAGTGTATGTGATTTCACTATTTGTTTGTGCTAATTTTGTTAGCATTCTGGTAATTGAGGCCCAATGGGCGTGTTGTGTTTTCAGCGCCCCCTTTGTGTGCTATGCCGTTAATACTGTAAATCCTGGGATGAGAGAAGGACGATATGGCCCAAGCCTAGTCGATAACACTTATTGTGAATGTACGTGACGTCTTGGGATGCAACACTCCCCTTACTTTAGGTGCTAGTTTCTCTCGTGCGGGTGTAACCCTGTCATATTTGCTATATTTCTGTGAAAATGAGAGGCTGGAGGCGAGAGTGCTGTTCGGGTAAAGGATACGAAGGCGTTTCAGTTATAGTTCACCTGTGATCTTTTGGAATCCGGTGCTCTGTATTTGTGTTGATCATACAACAGTGTGGGGAGGTAGGCCTTAAAATATTTTGTATTTTAAGGTATACTGGTATAGATTTGTACAATATCGTATAGATAACGATTTATGTTAATACAGTGCTTCTTCACTGTCAGTTTTGTCCTAGTTTAGTTTTGTATAAAGCAAATCAGAATAGAGAAAGCCCATTAAAACCACTTAGAATGTGTTTGCCGCCATCTTGCATTATTTTCCGTTCAGCGCCGGCCGTCGGCTAATCAGCCGGTTACAGACTCGTTTTCAGCCGGCTACTTTTTCCACTTCATATTAACTAGGCTACTTTTCGTTTAAAAGTTTTAATTCGCCAGTCCGTCGAGCCCTATCCCCCCTAGAATGATTCGATATGCATTTTCTAGAAATCTGTTGATAGGATAAGGGGTCTGTCAGTCACAAAGCGAGCGATGTCCAGCCTCCCCGGACAATTTGTGTGCACTGTGGTTGGTTGCAGTCAAATGTCTTTACACGGAGGAGGGAGAGAGCACGATGCTCTTTTACACTTCCCGTGTAATGTATGTGGGAACGATGAGTCAAAATTAGCGTAATTATTGTTTTCTGGCACATTTCATTTATTTTCTTTTGTGGTTCACTTTAGCCAGCTATGTGGAGTCGTGGCGCATAGTATGCTATTTACTGTGCTTTTGATTGACAACTGAACAGCAAGTGTTGACTAGTTTTTAAAAGTTGTCGAACTGTCTGAATAAAGTCGATCCGCTATATCACTTTGCCACTCATAAATCATGCAACGTGGTTGTACCGTGCCTTCAGAAAGTATTCTTACCCCTTGACTGATTCCACATTTAGTTGTGTTACAGCCTGAATTCCAAATGAATTACATTTTAGATTTTTGTCACTGGCTTACACACAACACCCCATAATGTCAAAGTGGAATTATGTTTTTAGAATGTGTTACTTAAATCCATGGTATCGCATTGGGACAAGTAAACCAAATGATTTCCTAGGTTTCCTTAACTAGGATGTCGGAGCTTGCCAGATAGTGTCGCTAAAGTGAGCGACTCATCAGTCAGTGTAGCCTACCGATAGAGCACTGTTTATTTGGCTCCATAATTTGCATATGCTACTGGCAGGCCTAGTCTTTTTGGCGATTATCTGCCGATAAAGTCTAAAAACATTCAATGAAGAGGGTGAATCATCACTGCAGGAACAATATGTAGTGGAGCGCCTCATTCTTGTCCATCTGTAATAATTAGGGCCCTCGCGGAATCCAGGTATTCAAACGGAATTTTCCAAAATCTATTGACCTTAGTCGGGAATCAACTAAATGTATTGAACATGTCATTTATTTGCTGAAGTTTATCGTAAGACTTGGTACAGAATGCGTCAGTGATTTGTGTTTCCTGCAACTTTCTGAAGAGGCAACGAGAAAGCCCCTGTCTGTGTGTGTGCAGTCCTCGTGTCTACCACTTATGCTAATGACTACCTTTCTTTCTCAATTCATTGTTAACTACAAAGTAACATATGCCTTCCTGGCAGAATGATATGATGAGTATTTGCATCAATCCAGTGGCCATTTGTTTTGCAAACTCTGCAGTCATATGAGCGCTATAGAAACATTGATACCCAAACAGTCTCTCTCCTTTTGGTCCACCAGCCACTGTGGCAGGAAGATTTAAACATCTGCAAGTGGAGTTGGGCAAAAAATGGAATTGTCCTTCGCGGTCCTAGGATCATAAGACGACACATTTAGAGCTTTTATTATGCAGAAATGTATTTAAAAAATACCACCGTCATATACCGCCATACACACTTTCATATGGCGTGGAGCACAGGGCCTACACCAACACGGCTTCTCCTCGCTTGTCGATCGGGGTTGAGTCCAAAATTCACCAGTGAGTGTGTTTTGAGGCATTCACTGAGAACAGTCAGTCACCCACCCTAGTCCTCCGACACTCAGTTCACCACCCAGAAAAACCTCCCAGACCAGAGGCTAGGAGACACAGACAGCAGGTAAGGCTAACCCAGAGAAAGGGCGAGAGAGTTCAGGCTAACACCAGATAGACGGAGACTAACAAAGAAGAGCGTCAGGAAATGGCAGCCATTTTGCTCCTGCGTTTGTTTATGTAATAGGAGCACTGTTTATTTAGGCTCATCGGTCCGTGCAGGCAACCTCTCACTGGATCCACTCCTAACCAGAAACCACAACTGCTGGACTAGAGGGACACTAAGGAGAAGACTTAATTTCCTGGTGGAGTGAATGAGTGTGTTGATATGAAATGACTGGGAGTTTGATGAACAGATTGCCTTGTTGTGTTACTATTGTTGATGTGCGGACATTAGTGGTGACCTTTCATGGTCTGGCACCAAACAGGGAAAAAAAACTGACTAAAACGTGGAGGGGCTACCAGTACTTGTTTTTGTCTTCTGTTGCAAATCATTTTGCTACGGCGTGCACTAATGAATACAATCCTGAACTGTTTATAGTATGTGTCCAGCAGGTTTGCTGTGTGAGCTGCTGCCTGTCCTGACGTGGTTGCGGAGGAGGAAGTTGCCGTGCCAGTGACCAGTGAGGCCCGCTATAGGGACCATGCTCTAGAGGCTCACCTCCCTCTCCGATAGCACCTGGAGGTCCGGCTTTGACCCTGTACAATGAACAACGAGGATAAATTCTACGACGCCGTAACAGGTGGGTGTCCCTGTCCGCACAGGGGGGACGTACATAATAGAATGACTTACCAGACCTTCAGAGGTAACCACAAACCTGTCGGAGAACACGCACACAGAGGGAGAGAACATTGACAGTTTACATTTTTTTTGTTCAACAGGTTCAAAGTGGAAGTTCTGAAATGGGAGAAGTTACTTGTTTTAGCAACGTTCTCAAATACATTTTTATCTTGTTTTATACCTAATGAACACGACCCCATTTATTTTTTTTGTCTCTTGGTGTTTTGGAATGTTGCTCTGACGACTGTCATGGTCAGGACTCAGGAGTTAGAGGTGTCTTCGTACTGTACTTCACACTGTGGCCCAGTGCCACACAATATGCTGTAACCTGAGCAGCCTAACTGACAGCTTCAGTAACGCAGCGGTCTATTCAGCGTCCGTGATTTTGTCTTTGCCATCAGCAGCAGTGGAGACGTGTGTGCCGTCTCGTCCTCTTATCAATCCCAGATCACATGGCTAGAGGTGTTCCGGTTGACTCGGGCCCCAATCTATTTATTTGAAAATGTTAACAGGGCACCACACCTTTTCTCTTTTCCACGCGTCCGATGCTTAGTTCAGCGTCAGACAGTGGCTGTCATGTCACAGTGTGTATCACGTCCATATTGCAGTCAGTTCTGCGGCTCCCCCTCATGTAGTCATTGCTTTGACCTGTAGCCTAATTGCAAGACTGTTTACTTTATTATTATACGAGCATATTCTATCATTCTATATTAGGTAACCTTGTCAGGCAAGGTGAGTTGTGTGCAGCATAGCTTTTCCCTAATTTGTGGCCAACCCTTTAATGTGTGTTAGGCTTGGACTCTGATGAGTCGTATGAAGGCGCGTCGGAGGCCAGTTTTAAAGACGCGGGGGTGTACGACGACGCCCAGAGGAGCAACGGCTCCACGTCACCGGAGAACGGAATCGGGAAGCGCAGGTACGCTCCGAATCCTGCCGTGTCCTCTCCTCCCGAGTCTTCTCTCTGTTTCTTTCTCTCTGTCGCCGCTCTCTTGCTTTCTGTCGCTTTCGCCCTCTCTTTCTTTATTAGTCTCTCTCTCTCACCCCTTCCACATTGTTAATAGCTTTAACCCTGGTAGAAGACTGGCCAGTTCTCATGCTCCTCTTAACTCTAACCCAGTCAGTCCGGATGACGACACCCGACAGGTCAGCCTCCACCATCGCCTACTGTATTACTGATAGTCATCATAGGGAGACTCCCCTTCCCTCGGATTCTCTGCTAGACACTAATATGTTGTCTCTCTGTGTAGTGTTTTTGACTTTCTCCTAACATCTTTCAGGACAACGCTACCTGCCCCAATGTTCTCCAGGAACAACTTCAGTGTGTGGGGCATTCTGAAGAAATGCATTGGACTGGTAAGGGCTACAGACCATCTCTGAAGAACCACTTTGTGATCACACATGTATCTTTAGACCGTGACGTTCTCTGGGTCTCTACTATGCCAGTGAGTTTGATTTCATCCCACTTGTGTGAAAGTATTTTGCGTTCTTATCTTGCGCATTTTCTGCGTGTGTGTGTGCAGGAGCTATCCAAGATCACCATGCCCATCGTGTTCAACGAGCCCCTGAGCTTCCTCCAGCGGATCACAGAGTACATGGAGCACACATACCTCATCAACAAAGCCTGCTCGCTGTCTGACTCTATAGAGCGCATGCAGGTGAGAGACTGAATGTAGCTGGATCACAACTAGACTCTGTGTGGGAGCCAGTGAATCCTGTGGCTGACTCCTCCTCTCCATTCTTCCCAGGCGGTAGCTGCTTTTGCCGTGTCGGCCGTGGCGTCGCAGTGGGACAGGACTGGAAAGCCCTTCAACCCTCTGCTAGGAGAGACCTATGAACTAACGCGGTGAGGGGTCAGGGCTGCAACGCTCCCATACAAAGTGACACAGAGACGAGTTGTAAAAAGCTGTGTAGCTCTGGACAGTTCCTTCCTGTCTTTGACTAGAAATGCACATGTTATTGGCCTTTTTAATAGGATATCTTTACCTGCCTTCAACCATGAATTTAACAACACTTGTTTTCCTCTGCTGACCTTATTTTCAGGAGGCTATGATAACAATCTTTGTCTCCTTTTCACTTCCTCTCCTGCCTACTCTCGCCCCCCCCAGAGAGGACCAGGGCTACAGGCTGATCTCGGAGCAGGTCAGCCACCACCCCCCTGTCAGTGCCTTCCATGCTGAGAGCCTGGTCGGGGACTTTGTCTTCCACGGCTCTATCTACCCCAAACTCAAGTTCTGGGGCAAGAGTGTGGAGGCTGAGCCCAAGGGAACTATCACACTAGAGCTCCTCAAGTGAGTCAAACGTGGGAGGGTGGGTGGTAGGGTGGGTGTTTTTGGATCTATACCTGGTCATGGGGTTCTGTTTGGTTGTTTTCTGTGCTTTGTCAAAGCCAATACCGCTTCAGCTTCTATAACCCTATTTTTCTTTACAAAGTCTCTTGTTGTGTGTGAGTCCATTGCACTGAGGCTGTGTTTGCTGCCCCTCTCCTCCCGTCCTCTCCCCAGGCACGGTGAGGTCTATACGTGGAGCAACCCTTTCTGCTGTGTACACAATGTCATCCTGGGCAAGCTGTGGATCGAGCAGTACGGCACTGTAGAAATCCTCAACCACAGGTGAGTGAAGGACTGGATATTATAGTTGATCTTATTTTTACATTCAATTCCTGGTTTGGAGGCATACAGATGTGTATATATCCACCACTTTCAGCATAGCAGACTTAGGGGTCAATCTTACCTTCCATTTAAGTCAAATGTTCACTTGCAATCATGCATTGACGTCAATGGGACACCAAGTGAAAATTTGTCTTAAGTAGTAGTTAGGATTCGCCCTTTTAATTTGTGTTTGTACAGACAGTAGTTGAGCCATAATGGCATGGAGTGAAGACAGTAGTTGAGCCGTAATGGTATAGCATGGTTTGTCTTTTCTCCTCATTGTTCTCGTTCCTTTCTCTCCCGAGCAGTACTGGAGATAAGTGTGTGCTGAACTTCAAGCCGTGTGGCATGTTTGGAAAGGAGCTGCACAGGGTGGAGGGCTACATTCAGGACAAGAGGTATGTGGAGGTATTGGCATCATTCTGATACACCGACTACCGCTTACTTCTCTGGTCCTGAATTCACTGGTCCAGTTAAGTGTTTGCTAACACTTTTGCCTGGGTCGTGTTCAGTAAGGTTTCTGAATGTTTTCTCCCTGCTAAACACGGCCCTGGTGGGTATAATAAATAATATCTTCCATTTAGGAGACTCCAAAGCGACTTAGTCATGCGTGCATATATTTTACGAATGGGTGGCCCTGGGAATCGACCCACATTCCTGGGGTTGAAAGTGCAATGCTCTACCAACTGAGCCGTACAGGACACATAATGGTAGCACAGTGTCATTCTCTGTCAGTACAGCATTATTTGGTTGCTGATGTCTCCTCCCATCTCTGTCCCTGGCAGTAAAAAGAAGCTTTGTGTGATCTATGGGAAGTGGACCGAGTGCATGTGGAGCATGGACCCCCAGACGTACGAGTCCAACAAGAAGGCTGAGAAGAAGGCAGACTCTAAGAAACAGAAGAGTCCGGTGAGTGGGCGTCTCATGACATGGAGCAAATGATATGTATTTTATTTTTAAAAAAATAGCAGGAAAGATATAACAAGTCATACATGTCATCGTCGACATAAAAAAAGAAAGAAATTGGAAACCAGTGGAAAACACACACACACACACACACACACACACACACACACACACACACACACACACACACACACACGCATCAAAACCTCAGAATCCAGAGAATTAATTTCATAATACTAACGTAGAGCTTTATTTGCACACATTATAGCTTGGTCGCCCCCAGTGGTCCACCTCCCTGCAAGTTTTTTTTTTCTCCAAAGCAGATTGAGCCTAATAGTCTGTGTGCCGAAACGTGGTTTCTTACCCAATCAATTACTGGGAGGTTATAGATATGGAGTGTGCGGCTCTTTGTTTTTCATAGCTTGTGTTTTATTGTTTGACACATTGTAAATAGGCCTACACATTTACTTCTCTTGATAACTCTCCTCTGATTTTGGTTTCCTTATGATTCTGGCAGCACGCCATGACGTTATGTCAAGGTAAAAAAAAATGTAGTCTACGGTAGGTCACTGTTGGTAGTCTGTAGCTCCTAATGTATGTTCTATATATGGGTCTTTCTATAAATGATGGGGCCAATGTGTGACAATGGTTTATGTGGATCAATGGTTTGAAACAAAAATGAAAATGATTGTTATGCAGTTCCTCGTGTATTTAGAGAAATAAAAGGGAATTGATGCCAAATTAGCCCGTAACTCCACCGAACAACAACATAGGCCTAGGACTATATATCCTTTCAAATTTGTCATTTCATAACTTTATCACCAGATTATATCGTGAATAGGGCCTGGCGTCATATCGAGTTAATTCAAATGTATTTAGTAGCGCGGATTTCCAAATGCCTGTATTGCAAGTATCTAGTTTTTTGGTTTGTTTTTATGAGCGTTTATGTCCGCTTGTTCTCATGTCTTTTTGGTCTCGTCTCCCTCGCTCTTTCCGTGCTTTGCAGTGCGCACCTTCCAGGACACACAACAAGCCCCTCCCCCTGCCACTCACAACAACAGAGATCGCCTCTTGCTCTCTGATAACAAACATTCCCCAAACCAAACTTGTGGTTTGGTCCACCAGAATCGGTCATATGGACACCGAAACACATTGAGACATTATTTTGCTGTAACAGAGGAGAACTTAACCTTTCTAACGCCCTCTTTGTCTTGACTCCCAAAATGACGCACTGAGCAGACTACTAAACTGGAGTATTAATGAACATTGATTCTAGAAAAACGCTGGGTTTCTGTTGGCACAACATTACGGTACCAAGTAGCCTAAGGCTAGCAGCATTTTAGTGATATGTGTTAGCTGTTTAGTCTGTGTTTTTATAAATGTATAATGAGCTTAAAAAGCATTTATATGAGGAATTGACAACTCGTTCTCATTCTGAGAAATAAGCATATTGTTAGCCAGGTAGGTCCCGTGTGGCTCAGTTGGTAGAGCATGGCGCTTGCAACGCCAGGGTTGTGGGTTCAATTCCCACGGGGGGACCAGGATGAATATGTATGAACTTTCCAATTTGTAAGTCGCTCTGGATAAGAGTGTCTGCTAAATGACTTAAATGTAAAAATGTAAATGTAGACCACTTGATTTCAACATCTAAACAAAGTGAACAGGCTAGCATGCTGTTCACAGGTGAAGCACAGGAGGGTATGTTCATAGCAGTTCACCTGAAGTTGGCTAGTCTCAGGGTTGCCAGGGCTAGCTACAATTTCTAGCCCAATGACCACTCAAAACCCGGCCACTAGGCCTGAAAACTACTCCCCCAAAAATGTTTTTACAGCAAGAGAGGAGTTGGCGCGTTTATCCAATAGGAAAACTATTGGTTCATCACACAATGATTTAATCTGAGCTGTAGAAGTGAATGGTTAAACCTTAAACACAATGTTAAAAGTGTTAATAAAAGTCACATTGCTCAAAAATAAACACGTTTTCAACTGGAGTATGAAAACTGAAAATCAAAAAGCCCCAAGTTTGCTTTTTGGCAAATTTTATTTCATAACAAAATTAGAGTTCATGTTTGGCTCCAGCCCGACGTCCCAGTAATCCATCCCTCTGTAGCAAGATGGAGAGCGAGAGAGGAGATCATCATGAGTCCAGTACATTAAGAGTTTTATTCTACTAATTAATCAATAACTACTATTATAATTTGATAGTCAGTAATGAAGTTAATCTGTTCCTCAGACTTCAACTAGCAAATGTTAGCTAGCCTGCTACTACCTACAGGGCTCGAATCTAACTTTTTTCCATCACTGTCCCAGAATTGTCCCAAACTTATGATGAACCGTCCCAAATTACATTTGAAATGTTTTGATATGCCAACATGGGTCTACTCCAGGACCTAGGTCATTCAGTGATTTACAAAAAAAACTCATGTGAGTAGCCTACTACTGAAATAGATAAAAGGAGACTGTCAATTGAGCCATAAATTCACATTAAAAAAAGCATAAAAAATAAGCCAACATTATAATAATATTTATATACATTTTGCATAAATGTGCATAAATTAATTAGCCTGCATGTGAAAGTGTAGCCTAGGTTGTATGCGTGTTTGCTACAGCCTCATGTCCACATCAATGCTGACGAGAGGCGACAAATGTAGCTAATGAGACTATTTTTAATGGCATAAATATAGGCTAAACGGCAGTCATGTTTGACAATTTCGATGTAGTATTATTTAAATCTAGTTTCTGACACATTCGAGGCACAGTTAATTCAGATCAAATGGTCACGAGTGGAGCAAGAGAGAGAGCGGCCAATGCACCCTTCCTCCAACACTCACACACTCAGCAACTGTCTGATAGCCAGCAGAAGCAGGTCACAGTGAAATTGAAAATAAAAGAGAAATGCCATGGTGGCCGCGGTTTAATTTAGAAGTAGACCAAAACAACGCAACCCGCGACCAATACATTTTCACCTGCGACATTGTTTTCAGAATAGACCAATTTGGCAGGAAACCTACAGACATGGCAACCCTTGCTAGACTTGAAGTATTTTAAAAATATTTGTATTTTACCTTTAACTAGGCAAGTCAGTTAAGAACATTCTTTTTTTCAATGACGGCCTAGTGGGTTAACAGTGGGTTAACTGCCTGTTCAGGGGCAGAACGACAGATTTGTACCTTGTCACCTCGGGGATTTGAACTTGCAACCTTTCGGTTACTAGTCCAACGCTCTAACCACTAGGCTACCCTGGCTCATTAGCAAGTTGGCTTGTGCATGAGAGAGGTGTTAATTTTCCATAATGCATTGTCATCATGGAAAATTCTATGTGGACGGTTCTGGTTAAATTTGTAACAAAAAGGGCATTTTCATAAAAAGCAAGATCAATGATTACTGCAAAAAGGATAGTTAAACTATTTTGATAAGTGGGTCTTATGGTTGTGGAAGGCTTATATTTAGCATAGATATAATTTTACACGCCCTGAATGAATTTGGATTACTGCGGACTGTTTTTAAATGCTGTATGTTGACTTTAAGCCCACTTGTTTACTATGTAATTTGTCATTCTACTATCCAGAATAATGTAAAGGAATATAGGGTTGGGTGTTGTGCAATAGTCTATCCAACACAATTGCACACAGTAAACTGTCAAACCTGAGGCACAGAAATGTATGAAAACATGCAGTCATTACCTTGACACTTTCTCTGTGAAATCAAACCCTGCTGTAAATCAAGCAGACAACACATAATCAACATCAGTTTACTAGGGCTATTAGATCCAACGTGGATCACGGCACAACTGTCTTCACCGACGTAATGAATGCTACACCAAAATATTCTGGCCGTTCTTTCCAAACACGTTTTCCCCGCACTGTAGCTGTTTGTCACCCGACAAGTTCTGCATAATTATTGAAGGACCATGTCAATGACCGTACCGATATGGGTTTTAAGTGACTTTCGGTTAGAAGCATTTGATTTTTACTAACCCAGACATTATTTTGGATTTGTGTGCCCATAAACTGATTTCACGCCGTAACATATGGACAGTAAATATTACGTAGTCACAGTGCGTTTAAAAAACAATATGATATTTAACTAGGCAAGTCAGTTAAGCACAAATTCTTATTTACAATGACGGCCAATCCTGGCCAAACCCGGACGCCGCTGGGCCAATTGTGGCACTCCCAATCACGGCCGGCTGTGGAACAGCCTGGAATCGAACCAGGGTATGTAGTGACACCTCTAGCACTCAGATGCAGTGCCTTAGACCGCTGCGCCACTCGGGAGCCCAAGCATTTGTGAGATCTCGATGCCAAAAGAAAACTGTCCAACGACAAGATCCAGGATTATTTATTTAGTTTCTAGAAAGACCCATATAGTAAACCAGTCAAAACATTGTTGTATGTTAATTTCAGTATTCTGTTTGTAGTAGACATAGTATGCTCATGGTACACAAAGTAAACATCCCTCCAGTTATTTCTGATGTTTTTGTTTTGCTTTTATTCATATGGAAAAATACACATTTCATTTGATTTTGTTAAAAGGGCTATTTATATCAGACGTGTGTCTGCGCGTGCCTGTGTGGTCTGTGTGTATCTGTACACAGGAGGAGCCTGAGGGGTTCGACAGCGACGATGCAGACAACATGCCTGAGGTCTTGGAGACAGTAGCTGTGATCCCTGGCAGCACCCTGCTGTGGAGGATATCGTCACGACCCCAACACTCTGCTAAGGTAACGCATGCCGGCGTGTCAACAAAGAAACGGGTACATTCACATGCTCATTCACACATACAAGTTGAGCGTATACCCAACATCATACACACTATTTTTCTACCATTTACCTACAGTAAATTGGTTTTCCCTGATTGCATTCTACAGTTGTGGCCAAAAGTTTTGAGAATGACACAAATATTAATTTTCACAAAGTTTGCTGCTTCAGTGTCTTACGTTATTTTTGTCAGATGTTACTATGGAATACGGAAGTATAATTACAAGCATTTCATACGTGTCAAAGGCTTTTATTGACAATTACATGAAGTTGATGCAAAGAGTCAATATTTGCAGTGTTGACCCTTCTTTTTCAAGACCTCTGCCATCTGCCCTGGCATGCTGTCAATTAACTTCTGGGCCACATCCTGACTGATGGCAGCCCATTCTTGTATAATCAATGCTTGGAGTTTGTCAGAATTTGTGGGGTTTTGTTTGTCCACCCGCGTCTTGAGGATTGACCACAAGTTCTCAATGGGATTAAGGTCTGGGGAGTTTCCTGGCCATTGACCCAAAATATCAAGGTTTTGTTCCCCGAGCCACTTAGTTATCACGTTTGCCTTATAGCAAGGTGCTCCATTATTCTGGAAAAGGCATTGTTCGTCACCAAACTGTTCCTGGATGGTTGGGAGAAGTTGCTCTCGGAGGATGTGTTGGTACCATTCTTTATTCATGACTGTGTTCTTAGGCAAAATTGTGAGTGAGCCCACTCCCTTGGCTGAGAAACAACCCCACACTTGAATGGTCTCAGGATGCTTTACTGTTGGTATGACACAGGACTGATGGCAGCGCTCACCTTGTCTTCTCTGGACAAGCTTTTTTCCGGATGCCCCAAACAATCGGAAAGGGGATTCATCAGAGAAAATGACTTTACCCCAGTCCTCAGCAGTCCAATCCCTGTACCTTTTGCAGAATATCAGTCTGTCCCTGATGTTTTTCCTGGAGAGAAGTGGCTTTTTTACTGCCCTTCTTGACACCAGGCCATCCTCCAAAAGTCTTCGCCTCAATGTGCGTGCAGATGCACTCACACCGGCCTGCTGCCATTCCTGAGCAAGCTCTGTACTGGTGGTGCCCCGATCTCGCAGCTGAATCAACTTTAGGAGACCGTCCTGGCGCTTGCTTGACTTCCTTGGGTGCCCTGAAACCTTCTTCACAACAATTGAACCGCTCTCCTTGAAGTTCTTGATGATCCGATAAATGGTTGATTTAGGTGCAATCTTACTGGCAGCAATATCCTTGCCTGTGAAGCTCTTTTTGTGCAAAGCAATGATGACGGCACGTGTTTCCTTGCAGGTAACCATGATTGACAGAGGAAGAACAACGATTCCAAGCACCACCCTCCTTTTGAAGCTTCCAGTCTGTTATTCGAACTCAATCAGCATGACAGAGTGATCTCCAGCCTTGTCCTCGTCAACACTCACACCTGTGTTAATGAGAGACTCACTGATATGATGTCAGCTGGTCCATTTGTGGCAGGGCTGAAATGCAGTGGCGATTCAGTTGGCGATTCAATGCAATGGCAATTCAGTTCATTTGCATGGCAAAGAGGGATCACTCATTTGCATGGCAATTCATCGGATCACTCTTCATAACATTCTGAGGTATATGCAAATTGCCGTCATGCAAACTGAGGCAGCAGACTTTGTGAAAAATAATATTTATGTCATTCTCAACCTTTGGCCACGACTGTAATATAACATTTGTTGCTGTTTTCTTTGCTTATGACACGTAATGTGTTTTGATGTGCTGTTTCTTATGCCGGTCCCTAGTGGCCAGTAGATCAATTACCTGTGATCACCTAGGCACAGGTGTGTCGAGGATATTTAGATGCTTCTCCTCCACACGCTGATGAAGGCCTAAGCCGATACCCGTTTGTGTATTTTATGTCTTGGCCCATAAATGAAGGTTTTTTAATTTTCAAACCCACACGAGTGCCTGGACTCGTACTAGAGGTCGACCGATTATGATTATTGGATACCGATACCGATTATTGGAGGACCAAAAAAAGCCGATACCGATTTAATCGGTCGTTTTTAAAAATTTACATTTTATTTATTTGGAATAATGACAATTATAACAATGCTGAATGAACACTTATTTTAACTTAATATAATACATCAATAAAATCAATTTAGCCTCAAATATATAATGAAACATGTTCAATTTGGTTTAAATAATGCAAAAGCAAAGTGTTGGAGAAGAAAGTAAAAGTGCAATATGTGCCATGTAAGAAAGCTAACGTTTTAAGTTCCTTGCTCAGAACATGAGAACATATGAAATCTGGTGGTTCCTTTTAACATGCGTCTTCAATATTCCCAGGTAAGAAGTTTTAGGTTGTAGTTATTATAGGACTATTTCTGTCTATACGATTTGTATTTCATATACCTTTGACTATTGGATGTTCTTATAGGCACTTTAGTATTGCCAGTGTAACAGTATAGCTTCCATCCCTCTCCTCGCTCCTACCTGGGCTCGAACCAGGAACACATTGACAACAGCCACCCTCGAGGGCAGTGTTACCCATGCAGAGCAAGGGGAACAACTACTCCAAGTCTCAGAGCGAGTGACGTTTGAAACGCTATTAGCGCGCACCCCGCTAACTTGCTAGCCATTTCACATCGGTTACACCAGCCTAATCTTGGGAGTTGATAGGCTTGAAGTCATAAACAGCTCAATGCTTGAAGCATTGCGAAGAGCTGCTGGCAAACGCACGAAAGTGCTGTTTGAATGAATGCTTATGAGCATTCTGGTGCCTACCATCGCCCAGTCAGACTGCTCTATCAAATCATAGAATTCATTATAACATAATAACACACAGAAATACGAGCCTTTGGTCATTAAAATGGTCGAATCCGGAAACTATCATTTCGAAAACAAAACGTTTCTTTCAGTGAAATGCAGAACCGTTCTGTATTTTATCTAGTCTCTAAAGTCTCTGAATATTGCTGTTACATTGTACAACCTTCAATGTTATGTCATTATGTACAATTCTGGCAAATTAATTACGGCCTTTGTTAGGAATAAATGGACTTCACACAGTTCGCAATGAGCCAGGCGGCCCAAACTGCTGCATATACCCTGACTGCGTGCACGTAACGCGACAATTTCCCTAGTTATAAGAAATTCATGTTAGCAGGCAATATTAACTAAATATGCAGGTTTAAAAATATATACTTGTGTATTGATTTAAAGAAAGGCATGGATGTTTATGGTTAGGTACATTGGTGCAACGACTGTGCTTTTTTCGCAAATGTGCTTGTTAAATGCTCACCGTTTGTCGAAGTAGGCGCATCGATTATATGCAGCGCAGGACACGCTAGATAAACTAGTAATATCATCAACCATGTGTAGTTAACCAGTGATTATGTTAAGATTGATTGTTTTTTATAAGATAAGTTTAATGCTAGCTAGCAACTTACCATGGCTTCTTGCTGCCCTCGCGTAACAGGTAGTCAGCCTGCCACGCAGGCTCCTCGTGAAGTGCAATGTAAGGCAGTTGGTTAGAGCGTTGGATTAGTAACCGAAAGGTTGCAAAAACGAATCCCCGAGCGGACAAGGTAAAAATCTGTCCTTCTGCCCCTGAACAAGGCAGTTAACCCACCGTTCCTAGGCCGTCATTGAAAATAAGAATGTGTTCTTAACTGACTTGCCTAGTTAAATAAAGGTGTAAAAAAATATGTATTTTTAAAACATCTGCAATTCGGTGTCCAAAAATACCGATTACCGATTGTTATGAAAACTTGAAATCGGCCATTTAATCGGTCGACCTCTACTCAGTACCCATTTGTGGTTATAATCTTGCCTTTTTCTTTTCAATTACTATTCCCTTCCAAGAGCACCTGTGGTTGTTCTGGAATACCTGAAGCACTCCTACTTATTACGTTTATACACACACACACTCATCGATTTTGATGGTGTTAATTCTGTAGGATCTTGTTTTTCCAGATGTATAACTTCACTAACTTTGCCATGTCGCTGAATGAGCTGGAGCCTGGTATGCAGGCCACCCTGGCCCCCACAGACTGCCGCCTGCGGCCCGACATCAGAGCCATGGAGAACGGAGACATGGGTAATGAAGTCTTTCTGCTACATCCCCACACTTGCTAGACGATGCTGCCCTCTAGCATTCCCTTTGGGTGGTGCATTCACATGTCCTATTTGTGTTCAGATTTATTTTCTTGGTGTGTGTGTGTGGGGGGGGGGGGGTGTTAAAAGCCATTGAACAGTAAAATATCCACATAGCCAAAGTATTAGAGGCTGGTTTATTGAAGTTAGGGCTGTCAGCTTTTAATTACAGAATAATACAGTGGTCCTATGTTCTTGTTTGTGCAGATCAAGCCAGTCGAGAGAAGGCGAGGCTAGAGGAGAAACAGAGGTCGACGCAGAAAGACCGTTCCAAGGATGAGGAGGAATGGGCCACTCGGTGAAAACTTAGGCGTCCTCGCATTTCAAGATACTTTTTTTTCGTAAAATACATAACAATAAGCTAAACAGTTGTGTGTGTAAAATATATGTGTGTGTGTATATATGTATATGTATACATATATATGTATATGTATATGTGTATATATATATATGTATATGTATGTGTATTGTGTATATTTTTTAAAGTAAACCATAATTGTGTTTTATCGTGTCTTCCAGATGGTTCCAGTCAGGTACAAACCCCTACACGTCCTCTCAGGACTGGCTCTACACAGGGGGCTACTTTGATAGGAAATACGCTGACCTTCCTGATATCTACTGATCCTGGGGGGTTCTATGAACACCTGCTGAACCACCCCTTCAAACCCCCCCCCGCCAGTCCCCTGGCACGCCCCTGTTCTAAGCACCACACGGTCTCCCGTTGGAACTCTGAAGCGCCGATAGCCTGTCCTTGTACAACACATGCGTCTGTGTTAGCACAACCCTCCCCTCCCCAGTCTCCTGACAGTGATGAAAGGGAACAGTCAACGGTGAAATCAGGGATGTGAATGCTCCTTTGACTGATAACTGGTTTGGAGATTCTTTGGGACATGTTGGTGGCAGCACAAGCGGAAGCAGACATGAACAGAGACTGTGAGTCTGGAGGAGACTAGTTCTTGAACAGGAGTGCATTGTGGGTACCCCTCCCTCCTCCCTATCAGACCTGGGTTGAATACCTATTTCAAATATTCAAAATACTTGAGCTTGATTTAAATTGATTGGCATGTGGAGTTTGCACTTTTGGAATTATTCCATTGGTTCCATTGCGCCTGTCAAGCTAAACAAAGCACACCTGGAGTATTCTGCCCAGGTCTGGCTGTCCCCTATATACGTCCAGAGGGCAAGCTTCTCATCACTGTAATGTAACCTGTATGTATAGAGAAGAAGAATGATCATATGACCATATCGGCTAATCACACACATCTAGCCACATTGGCCACTGCTCAGTCTGTGAATACAGCCCCTGATTCAGGCAGTCGGCTAGTAATTCCCCCATCACAAAATATTCCTTTTGTTACTCTTCTGCATGGCTTTTGGCTAGCTAGCTAACAGTGTTAGCGACCCCTAGCTCTGTGGCGGTGGACCTACCGTACGATCGGCCCGGCTGCCGTTGTTTACCTAGTCAGTCAATTTAGAGTGTTCTCGTAATCATCAGTAAGGCAATAACAATGAGCGTTAATAAGATTATAAGAAGAGTATAATGGGTACCAGAGGAGGCTGGTGGGAGGAGCTATAGGAGGAAGAGCTCATTGTAATGGCTGGACTGGGATTAATGGAACGGTATCAAACACGTCGAGCATTTGGAAATCACGTTTGACTCCATTCCAGACATTACAATGAGCCCGTTCTCCTATAGCTCCTCCCACTAGCCTCCACTAGAGTGTGCATGTGTGGCTCTGGGTGTGTGAGTGTGTATGAATGACTGTAGTGATTTGTACAGAATCTTAAGCCATATGGTTCCTTTTAACTACAGGTATAACTGGCAAGGGTGGTTTGCTGTGCAGTCATTGGCTATGAATAAATGAATTGATAATTGTTACCTCAAGAACTAAATACTAGTTATCGCCAGAGCATGATAAAGCCTTTTTCATGTAAGATATACATGTATGTAAATACCTACTTTTATAAATATAGCTAGCCAATTGTCATAATAGTGTCCAACCAGGTCAAAGTGAATTTGGAATTGAATGGAATTATAGCCGATATGAAGTAGAAGTCATTGTGTAATATTACCAGCTTCCCTTGTAAGCATATTGTTGCCTAGGAACTCTTTGTGGCTTTAAACCACACACTCTCACATCACCAATCTCTTTCACAATGACGAGCCATTATGTGTAAGTTCTTATTTATAAGAGACTTTTTTTATTTTTTACAGAAATATTCGCACTCATGCAATGTACGATAGGGGTATATATATATATTTTTATTTTTTTGGGGGGGGTGGGTGTTCATGTGTAGTTAATTGTACTGTGGTAAACATTTAGCCTTGTAGATTAGATCTGCATGAATCAAAGTGTAAACCAACGCGTTTCTGCTCTGGAGGACTTTCAAAGCAGCAGACGCCTCTAGTGTCTGTCTAGTAAAACATGTCATGTTGACCATTGGGAATGCTCTTCATGTGAGTCCAAACTGAATCTCTTGACGTGATACGATATTGAAATGTAGGGTTATTTAGTTTGGAATTACCATGTTACTGTGCATTTGAAACGGCAGCCAAAATCTATGCAAGCAACCAATAGCGCTTAGTGTCTCTGTATACCTTTACATGTATAATAGTACACATAAATACTTTAGTTTTGTCACCGGCAGGCAAACCGACATTTAGATGACTGTATTGGCAGCTTACTTGACTGTAGATGAGCCGATCTCATAAGTGATTGTGTCCATTTGGTCTGTGGATCACCATCGTAGAGTTTCTAAGTAAGGAGTGTAAAGATGAATCGACAGTTTAGAGCAATTTGATCTTGACTGAGTATTTGTGCCTCTCTCGCCCCAATTTGCTACTTATTTAGTTATTTTTTTTCATTTAGCCTGACATGTCACAAAATGACGTCAATTGCTTTAGCAACTGTCTTTTTTTGTGTGGAATTGCTGGTGGTTTGAGAAACGGGCAACGGAATGTGGCAAAAAGATACAGCGAACCAAGAAGCCTTGCGTTGTGTCTTAGGTTGATTGTTACGTTTTTTTCCATGGTTATGCTTAGTGCCTAAATTTAAGTAAGCCAATTTTCCGCCCTCTTTTTTTAATTTTTTTTCTTTTTACCTTTTATTTCATTTAATATTTAAGGTGTTTTTAGGTTCATCAGATCAGTGTTTTTGACCCATTTGTTTTTCTAACCTATCTCTCTATACGGTACTTTATTATTGTCAATAACACTTTGAAATGTTTAGGTCAGAAGAAGTGTCCGTTTTCACCGTGTGTACAGGAAATGTATGTAAAACTGATCACTACTTCTGGTTGTGTCCACACACATTTCATCCAATTCTAATTTGTTAGCTAGCAACTTTAAGACTAATGCACCAACATTAAAAAAAAAAGTAGATTTTAACTTACTTTGTGTGGTGTTTATTTGTGTAAGAGTAGCTTATACACTGACATTCCTAATGATTTGTGCACTCAGTCTGTCTTTCCATGACATGGCTTTCACCTGGATTTTCCTGGTCAGTCTATGATCCCTTATTGATGTCACTTGTTAAAATTCACGTCAATCATTGTAGATGAAGTGGAGGAGACAGGTTAAATAATTATTTTAAGCCTTGAGACAATTGTTTGTGGGCAAGACAGATTTAAGTGCCCTTTGAACGGGGTATGGTGGCAGGCACAACAGTTTCCCATGTCTATCAAGAATGGTCCACCACCCAAAGGACATCCAGCCAACTTGACACAACTGCATTGGAGTCAACATAGGCCAGCATCCATGTGGAATGCTTTCGACACCTTGTAGGGTCCATGCCCTGATGAATTGAGGCTGTTCTGAGGGTGAAAACGGGGTGCAACTCAATATTAGGAAGATGTTCCTCATGTTTTGTACACTTTGTATATAGCGTTTGACCATTTTGAAAATCCTCTGCAAGTTGAAAATCCTTGACATTCAAATCTTTTCCCCTGTGTCTCAGAGGTGTTTAGTACAGTGGAATCACAAGCAAATAGCATTTTTTGTGCAATTTATTTTTTAAAGTATTTAAACAAACCTTTGGCAAGAACATTATTCCAGATGTTTTATTTTGAGACGGGAATATTTGTGTAATTTCTGTACTTTGGACAGCTTGCTACTTTATGGGCAACATCTAATGAAATCCTAATTATAGTTTAACTACATGCTTTTTTTTATTTGACAATAATATTGAACATTAAGTGAACTTCTGTCAATAAACTCAAAAGGAAAGATTCATCCATTTTGAATGTGATATCGAATTTGTACATCACTGAGCAATGTTCTATCGATTCCCCAGAGGGTCATTTCATGTTTTGATATGCACAAGTATGATATAACATTCAAAATGGGAGAATCTTTCCTTTTAATTCAAATCAAATGTTATTTGTCACATGTGCCGAATACAACAGTTTTTTTTAAATGAGTCAAATTTAAATGGGGTGGACAATGCAAATAGTCTGGGTAGCCATTTGATTAGCTGTTCAGTCTTATGGCTTGGGAGTAGAAGATGTTACGAAGCCTTTTGGACCTAGACTTGGTGCTCTGCTACCGTTTGCCGTGAGGTAGCAGAGAGAACAGTCAATGACTAGAGTGGCTGGATGGCAGAAAACTTGGCCCCAGTGATATACTGGGACGTACGCACTACCCTCTGTAGTGCCTTGCGGTCTGAGGCTGAGCAGTTGCCATACCAAGCAGTGATGCAACTAGTCAGGATGCTCTCGATGGTGCAGCTGTAGAACGTTTTGAGGACCCATGCCAAATTCTTCCTTTTTTCACTTCAAATTAGGTTTATCTATGCCTCTGACATTTAAACTTGATCATTGTGGTCTACCAGTAGTATGGAGGAAGTGAAAGGTTTTCTAAGGAATGGCCAGCATGATTTTTATGGACTGTAAATACAACGGTTGTACAGGATGTTGTCAAATTTTCCCCCTCATTCCATACAGTAGCATTTATACCGTATCCCACCAACTTAGTCTGACAGTGTGTGCATTTGACCAAGGTTATTAAAGTAAATGAAGGTTTGAGCTTATGAAACTCTTGGGTAAATGCTGCCAGTAGATGGCAATGTTTCAAATTGGCTTAGCTTGTGCCAGCCTATCACTAGCTTTCAGTAGCTAACAGGGAAGAAATCCGAGGGAGAGTGTGAAGCATGGGTGTGAACAATGGTGACAGTAAACCCCAAAACCCATTCACAAAAGGCAAGGCCTCGTATGGGATTATTTCTTATTGGTTGCCTACACACAGTGCATTTGGAGAGTATTCAGGATGTTTTTCAGAGGCAGGGACTGGGAAACTAGTCAGGATTGAGGGGAAAGATGAACAGAGCATAGTACAGAGAGATCATTGATGAAAACCTGATCTAGAGTGCTCGGGATCTCAGACTGGGGCGAAGGTTCACCTTCCAACAGGACAACTACCCTAAGCACACAGCCAAGACAATACATGAGTGGCTTTGGGACAAGTCTCTGAGTGGCCCAGCCAGAGCCCGGACTTGAACCCGATCGAACATCTCTGGAGAGACCTGTAAATAGCTGTGCAGCGACGCTCCCCATCCAACCTGACAGAGCTTGAGAGGATCTGCAGAGAAGAATGGGAGAAACTCCCCAAATGCAGGTGTGCCAAGCTTGTAGCGTCATACCCAAGAAGACTCGAGGCAGTAATTGCTGCCAAGTACTGAGTAAAGGGTCTGAATACTTATGTAAATGTGATGTTTCTGGTTTTTATACATCTGAAAACCTATTTTTGCTTTGTCATTATGGGGTATTGTGTAGATAATTTTTACTCCCCTTTTCAATTTAATTCATTCATTCATTTAGAATAAGGCTGTAATGTAGCAGAAAGTGAAGGGGTCTGAATACTTTCTGAATGCACTGTATTTAGCATATATTGTGAGTTTAGCAAAATGCTTGTGTTTCTAGCTCCAATAGTGCAGTAATATCGAACAACTCACAACAATACATGCATCTAAAAAGTAAAATAATTGAATTTAGAAATATTAGGATGAGCATTAGTATATGTACAGCAATAGTTAAATAGGATAGGCCTTGACTAGAATAGAGTATATACATATGAAGTGGGTAAAACGGTATGTAAACATTATTAAAGTGACCAGTGTTCCATGACTATGTACATAGTTTCCCATGCTTATTCAATGAACAATGAACATGCACCTGTGGAACGGTCGTTAAGATACTAACAGCTTACAGACGGTAGGCAATTAAGGTCACAGTTATGAAAACTTAGGACACTAAAGAGGCCTTTCTACTGACTGAAAAACACCAAAAGAAAGATGCCCAGGGTCCCTGCTCATCTGCGTGAACGTGCCTTAGGCATGCTGCAAGGATGCATGAGGACTGCAGATGTGGCCAGCTCAATAAATTGAAATGTCCATACTGTGAGACGCCTAAGACGGCGCTACAGGAAGACAGGACGGACAGCTGATTGTTCTCGCAGTGGCAAACCAATTTTAACAACACCTGCACAGGATCGGTACATCCAAACATCACACCTGTAGGCCAGGTACAGGATGGCAACAACAACTGCCCGAGTTACACCAGGAACGTACAATCCCTCCATCAGTGCTCAGACTGTCCACAATAGGCTGAGAGAGGCTGGACTGAGGGCTTGTAGGCCTGTTGTAGGGCAGGTCCTCACCAGACCGGCAACAACGTCGACTATGGGCACAAACCCACTGTCGCTGGACCAGACAGGAGTGGCAAAAAGTGCTCTTCCCTGACGAGTCGCGGTTTTGTTTCACCAGGGGTGATGGTTGGATTTGCGTTTATCGTTGAAGGAATGAGCGTTACACTGAGGACTGTACTCTGGAGTGTGATCGATTTGGAGGTGGAGGGTCCATCATGGTCTTAGGCAGTGTGTCACAGCATCATCGGACTGAGCTTCTTGTCACTGCAGGCAATCTCAACGCTGTGCGTTACAGGGAAGACATCTTCCTCCCTCGTGGTACCCTTCCTGCAGGCTCATCCTGACATGACCCTCCAGCATGACGACTGCCACCAGCCATACTGCTCGTTCTGTGCGTAATTTCCTGCAAGACAGGAATTTCAGTGTTCTACCATGGCCAGTGAAGAGCCCGGATCTCTATCCCATTGAGCACATCTGGGAACTGTTGGATCTGAGGGCTAGGGCCATTCCCTACAGAAATGTCCGGGAACTTGCAGGTGCCTTGGTGGAAGAGTGGGGTAACATCTCACAGCAAGAACTGGCAAATCTGGTGCAGTCCACGAGGAGGAGATGCACTGCAGTACTTAATGCAGCTGGTGGCCACACCAGATACTGACAATTTTGATTTTGACCCCCTCCCCCCCTTTGTTCAGGGACACATTATTCCATTTCTGTTAGTCACATGTCTGTAGAACTTGTTCAGTTTATGTCTTGGTTGTTGAATCTTATCTTCATACAAATATTTACACATGTTAAGTTTGCTGAAAATAAATGCAGTTGACAGTGAGAGGACGTTTCTCTTTTTTGCTGTGTTTACGTAGGCTACGTGTTATTTGTTATTCTGAAAACAAATGTAGTTAGTCATAATGGGACTTCAGAACATCGTTCAGTGGAACAGAAGAATATGTGCAGCACAATAAACAGTACAATTAGCTAACACAGACAAGAGGTTACATTTAGAAGCCAACACACACAGCAAGCTACCAGGCATTAATTAAACAAAAAATGTAACGGCAGTAAGGGTTTCCTGGATTATTGTGCATGTTTATCTTGCTGGTAGCCTGGAACAAATGTTATTGAAGTGAATGTGCACTTTTTATTTCACTTTTTATTACAACTACAAAAACCACTGGCCAAGCCTGTAGTAAAATCAAAAGAATTTGTAGCTATCAGAGATGTCCAAAATTAGGGACGGTCTCTGATCGCTGTAGGACTGAAGAGACTGTCACACGTTTGAGCTTTTAATGACCTAGCAAATTCCATGACTTTGGGGTTAAATACATCACATTTAGTTTTTTTAAACTGCTATTTCAACACCTGACAAATAAAAACCTCAAATGGTCCTACTCCTGAAAAATGTATATACCTGGAATATACCAGAGTAATGTGATTCTGCTGGATTTGGGAAGGCCTTGGCCTGCATAAAGTTCTGAGTCCATGCCGAGTATCCCGAGTCTCAGATTAGGCCTGAGCCCAGTGTGTTGACTGTGTTCGGTATTCCTTGAGACCCTAACCCGCTTTGATGCGGGCTGCCAGCTGTTTGCCAAGTGTGCTAAACTGAATCATGGAGACCCTGCTGGCAAAAAAACATTACTAAAATTTTTTATAATTGTAACGCTCTAGTGTCTTATATGCAATGGGTACATGGCCCACAAACAGTATTCCCATGTTTATATACAAAGATCTCTATTAATGGAGTAGAATTAAGAATAACTGGTCAGTAGTTCAATCCGATTTCAACCAAAAAACATATCAACCATAATAACATCAAAAAGACGTCATGATAAATATGTCTTAATCTGGTTGTGATCTGGTTATAAAATGTCCCGACCCAGATTTTAACCAGTAAAATACCTCTTTATCATGTAGTATGCCCACTGATAAATGACCATATCCATCTAGACATTTGCCAGCTAGGAAATGTGTGTGAATGGACCATCTCAAATAGTACTTGAGTACCAATGCCCATACGCCTACAACACATACATGTCTTCTCGCCTCCCATGCTTAAACCAACTTTCTTTCCCTAACAATAAAACAAACAAAGTAATATAAAACTGAAATAGAAATGTTTTTATCAAATCAAGTCTGAAAACAAACTGAAACTAAACTGAAATTCTGGTAAAAATAAAAAAAAATGAATATCAATAAGAACTGTTGTAAAATTACAAAATTATAATAGCCTTGAATTTGAATGTGAAGAAGCAGCGGAGACCTGACTGTATTTCTACCTAATTCTAGACAGATTACTTGACGCAACAGTTGTTTTTTTGTTGTTCTCTTTTATTCTTTTCCTGATTTGAAATGTATTGTAAGGTCATTATTTCATTCATCACATTACATGACATGATGCACCAAGTCTAATACAATTGTTTACAGGAATACACTGAAACATACACAATGTTTTACAATGGATACATGAAGTATAGCTCATTGCACTTACAACAGTGAATGTAACATTTTATTCATTTAGGGACTCTGCCTTTTATTTTCTGTAGCTTTTTTCAATTCGATTACATTTTTTTATACACCCCCCAACATTTTTCGTATATGGAAGCCAGGATATCCCTTTTGAGGGTTTTTTTCTTCTCATTTTACAAACACAACATGTATAGAAACTCGACACTGACCAATATGTTTCTGAATACAACTTTTTGTTTTTAGTCTGTTTTTAGTCTGCACAGTCTGCACGAGCCAGCCACATACACAATGCTTTAAAAAAAAGCAATAACTGCTCTTTTTTTGTATTTTTTTTTTTACACAAAAGCACAAGTTTGGCGAGGTCGGCGTGTGTGGCTTCACTGCACACTATGGCGTCCCGTGCCTGTGATGGTGTTTAGTATGACATTTACATGTTGTACAGCGTGGTCTATGGTCCTGACTGGTATTTACAGTGAATATGGTTGCCAGGTGAAAGGAGAAGCCTGAGGCTGGGGAGTCGGGCGTTAGGTTGCATTAGCTCATGCATTTGTTACTTTTCACTATATTCAAAGATGACTGCTCCCTGGTTGGTTGTGAAACATTTTCCTGTAGCTTTTTAAAAAAATGTTTCAGCATTCCCTTCCTAAACCTGTCTGTCACCCTTTTCTCTTCATCCATAGTAATAAATACTTTTGTTGTTCACTGTGCATAGCCATCCACAACCGCCCACAGTAAGGGCAGATCGTCACAGTTTGCTATGCTACTTTAAAAGCAACATTTTTGGTTGACGTAAAAAAAGACATGAGTGTTTTATTTGTCCCTGGCAAAATGCTGTGGTCTGGAGCCCATGTAAGCCAGAGTAGATGTAGGACTGGATGGGACAGTAACAAGATGGCTTTCTTGATTGACCAACATTGGAATAATAAGCCCTTACTACGATGCATATTAACGTCCCCTTTTCGTTTCGCCACGGTGCATTTTGTGTGTGCATTCCTGAGGCAAAGTGATTGAACACAGTTAAAAACTCCTTCAAACATAAACATACACAAGTCATAATTGGATTTGGATAAATATCGTTTCCCTTATTTTTATTTATTTTTTACAGCTTTATTTTTATGACCTCTATATCTATATCTAATTTACACATATCTGATATTCCAGTCAGGGGACAATGACTATATGTCACCAGTCTGTTCTAATGGCAGTGAGCCTGTGAGGTGCTTTCCATGCCAGTGTCTATTTACTGTAAGCAGGCCTTTGCATCAGCTCCATTAGGTCAATATTGAAACGATCATCATTCTATTCCATAAACTTCATAGAGATATGGACAGTGTACTAATGACTATTCATCTGTATGATAAAATAATATTTCTGTATAGATATTCCATGAATGTAAGTCGTAAAAATATCTCCACTTTTTTCCCCCTTTTTACATTGAACTAATTCGCCCATACTTGAAATAGCAGTTAGTGTACAGAGTGAGTTGTGGGTTAAGGGATGTTCACACTATAGCCTCCCAAGGTCCTTCAAACCAGATGAATGGTGAGTGGATATAGCCTACAATGGTTTTCTGTGGGTCACACTAAAAGGAAACAAGCGTTGTAGTGCCAGCAGCCTCCCATCAACGTTCAAACTACACGAGTATCATATTATGTTAATAGGTATTGGCAGTGTACACACACAAGGTCAACCCCTTTGATCATGAAAAGTGCCTGTCATTACAGAAATATTTGTGTTATATATTATCATATATATATAGTATTTGTTTTACATATACTGTATATTTATATCCAGTACCACACCTACTCAAGGGTTTTTCTTTATTAGTACTATTTTCTACATTGTAGAATAATAGTGAAGACATCAAAACTATGAAATAACACATATGGAATCATGTAGTAACCAAAAAAGTGTTTAACAAATAAAAATATATATTTTTATTTTAGTTTCTTTAAAGTAGCCACCCTTTGCCTTGATGACAGCTTTGCACACTCTTAGCATTCTCTCAACCAGCTTCACCTGGAATGCTTTTCCAACAGTCTTGAAGGAGTTCCCACATATGCTGAGCACTTATTGGCTGCTTTTCCTTCACTCTGCGGTCCAACTCATCCCAAACCATCTCAATTGGGTTGAGGTCGGGTGATTGTGGAGGCCAGGTCATCTGATGTAGCACTCCATCACTCTCCTTCTTGGTCATATAGTCCTTACACAGCCTGGAGGTGTGTTGGGTCATTGTCCTGTTGAAAAACAAATCATAGTCCCAGATGGGATGGCGTATCACTGCATATCTTAACTTAACCAGCATGGCGTATCACTGCAGAATGCTATGGTAGCCATGCTGGTTAAGTGTGCCTTGAATTCTAAATAAATCACAGATAGTGTCACCAGCAAAGCACCCCCACACAATCATACCACCTCCTCCATGATTCACGGTGGGAACCACACATGCAGAGATCATCCGTTCACCTACTCTGTGTCTCACAAAGACCCAGCGGTTGGAACCAAAAATCTCAGATTTGGACTAATCAGACCAAAGGACAGATTTCCACCGGTCTAATGTCCATTGCATGTGTTACTTAGCCCAAGCAAGTCTCTTCTTATTGTTGTCCTTTAGTAGTGGTTTCTTTGCAGCAAATCGACCATAAAGGCCTGATTCATGCAGTCTCTGAACAGTTGTTGAGATGTGTCTGTTACTTGAACTCTGCTGTGAAGCATTTATTTGGGCTGCAATTTATGAGGCTGGTAACTCTAATGAACTTATCCTCTGCAGCAGAGGTAACTGGGTCTTCCTTTCCTGTGGCGGTCCTCATGAGAGCCAGTTTCATCATAGCGCTTGATGGGTTTTTGCGACTGCACTTGAAGAAACTTTAAAAGTTCATGAAATGTTCCGTATTGACTGACCTTCATGTCTTAAAGTAATGATGGACTGTCGTTTCTCTTTGCTTATTTGAGCTGTTCTCGCCATGATATGGACTTGGTCTTTTACCAAATAGGGCTATCTTCTGTATACCACCGCTACCTTGTCACAACACAATTGATTGACTCAAATGCACTAAGGAAAGAAATTCCACAAATTAACTTTTAACAAGGCACACCTGTTATTAATTGAAATGCATTCCAGGTGACTACTTCATGAAGCTGGTTGAGAGAATGCCAAGAGTGTGCAAAGCTGTCATCAAGGCAAACGGTGTCTACTTTGAAAAATCTCAAATATAAAATATATTTAGATTTGTTTAACACTTTTGGTTACTACACGACTCCATATGTGTTATTTCATAGTAACAGTGTAGATAATAGTTTTAAAAAACCCTGTAATGATTAGGTGTCCAAACATTTGCCTGGTACTGTATATATAATTGATATATTTAATCTCTTCATAGAATTGGCTTAATTCTTCAGCAGCTTTATTCACTTTACGGAATAAGAAGTGCACAAATTGGCAGCCAAATATTGGGATCCACAGCTGTACTGTACGTAGAAGACCATTCACTGTACCCATGCTTGAAGCAATAAGATGGCAGACTTTTATGACAGTATTCTACATTAAAGAAATGGCATCCGATTCCCTATAGCCTTTAGTGCACAAATAGAAATAGCCTGCCGTTTTAGGGTGCCTATATAGTTAATCCTTTGGCAACGGGTCCCAATTTTCAGTGAGGAGACTCAAACATGCCCAAAAACAACAACATTGAATCAAATTCCTGACGTAAAAGTATTGTAGCTATATACAAACAAGTCAATTTGTTTTTGTAGCAGGAACGCTACAATAAAGCAGTATTTTTCTCAGGCATGACAACGAGTGATATTCAGTTTTTTTTTTCTTCCCTAGTATTTCCCCTAAATATGATTAATTGCATAGAACGTTTGAAATTGAAAAGTTGCTGTCGACCACACACTTCTGTTTTATTTTTCAAATATTGGTTTGTTTTGTGGTTTTGTAATAGGATGATGAGAAACACACGCATACTCACACATACACACAGACATCAGGACCGTAACGATACAGAAGTGACTGTTACTGAGATTTTGCCGGAGCATGCTTTATCCCAGCGTCCACACACACACACAGAGAGAGAGAGAGAGAGACAATATACATCAGGTTTGGGATCCCATCAGTAGGCCCCTGTAGCATCGGAGTGCCTGACCAGTCCCACCTGACCAGTCGAACTACACTGCACTGCAAAGAACAGCAGGAAGAACACTGACCTGAGAGGTTTCTGTGACAACTGTCAACATCTTGGGGTTTGCAGTTTGGTCGCAAAAACAAAGGCAAATAACTATCTGTGACTGAACCAACTGTATCTTTGACCCTTCAGCGTCTAATGCTCCAAACACCTTTAACATGCACATAACTCATACAGCCACATGTGAGTGTGCGCAGACTAGGTTTCTCCAGTGTGTCAACCTCAGTATATTTGAAACACATCGCCTATATGTTCTACTTCAGTCAGTAAGTATCATCTCTTTTCCTTTTTGTGTTCTTTTGGATATTAAAACATTTGTAGTAAGCCAGAAAACACGAAAACCCATTGATGATGATGACAGTCAACAATAGAATGCTTAAGTACTTCAAGTCAGATTCAATGGTGATTTGCACTGGTTTGTATTAGGTGCCTCTCTGCTGTCTTGCAGTGCTCACATATCAAAATGGGCAGATAGTATGTGCCTTGTCTGGGCAGTAACAAAGTACAAGAATGGATTCCCAGGGTCGTATTCATTAGAGCACACCGTTGCAACACGTTTTTACAACGGAAAAATGACAATTAGGGTTTCTTATTGGACAATTTCAGGTAGTACCTCCCTGTTTCAGTCCGTTGTTTCTTCGGTTTGGTGCCTAGTGAATGTGACCCAGGTGTGGCCCTGTTAAGATGTGATAGCAGAAAATCGCACAACTCAGATATACAGACAGAGGCAACACATTCCTGACCACTAATTTTGACACAAGACTGTGTTCTTTACTGATTTCCTTCCACATACTATTGCATTTTCAGAAATCATCATAAATCATAAATCAATAAATAACGTAATCAATTATTATGGCAACCATAAACACATAAATGTATGAAAAATAAATCATATAAATCATTTCAAACCTAAAAGTGAAACAACGTACAAAAATATTAAATGAATCTCACAGCCAGTGTTCTAGCTGACATCATTATCACATAAAAAAAAGTCTGCAATGAAAATAAGCTTTATGGACACAACATGGAGTACAAAAATAAGAGATGTCACTTTCCTCTAAATAAAAAGAATGGCATGATTAAGGCGAATCCGCTATCATGTAACAGAAAATCAGGCAAATACAGAGCGAGAACGAAAAACTGTTGTAAAAAATAAAAAAAATAAAAAAATAAACACCAGAGATCCAAACGTTGTGGGAAGGTTCAGAAACACTATGAACCCAAACGTTCTGGGGATGTTTTTTATTTTCTTAATGGCTTTGCAATGGCAAAAAAAAAAAAAAAACCTAGCCACATTCGACTCTCATGGTGCAACCAAAACCTCCCGAATGATGATTCTCCCATTCTGTGGCCAGATTCAGTGTTATGTCCACCTTGTCTTCTTTTGGAGTTTTTTAAAATGAGTTTTATTATTAACCAGTGTCTTATGGCCTCTGTGATTGAAATGGTGAACAGTGTAAGGTCTTGGATATAAAGTTCCATGCATTCAAAATCCTAAATCCACTATACACTTCTTAGACACATAAAAAAAAAGACAAAGAATGAGTCAGCATAAAAAAAGAAAACGGTGCCTTCTTTCATTCTGGAATGTAAAGATTAAAACAGAACTAACCGTGGAGTCGTCATGCTAGTCGTCCTTATTATGTATTTTCTTTTCTTCTTTTTCTTCTTCTTCTTCTTCTTCTTCTTCTTCTTCTTCTTCTTCTTCCCTAAATTGTTATCAGCATCCAAATGAAACAGGAAGTATTTAGTACCAGAAAAACCTACGAAGCGCTTCAGTTTTCTTTTCTTTATTCGGAGATGAAAGGAGAGTGTGTCTGAGCACAGGCTTACGGAATCAAGGATCCTAACCTGCCACCATGGCCACGCCCCCTGGGATGTGTTCCGCCCCCAGCAGGCAGCAGCACAACAGCCCACAGACTAGAGCAGTGGTTCCCAACCAGGGGTACTAGGACTTCCGGGGGGTATTTGGCCTATCAACAGGGGGGTACTTGAGAAGACTCATGAGATAATAGGCCGACTGGTAAAATGCACATGAGGAGGTACTTCCGTGGTACTCCGGGCAGATCAAAATTCAGTTACCTGAAAAGAGGTTGGGAACCACTGGACTAGAGGATAGCATCATCAGTGTGCTGGGGTGTCACAGTATTGTGGCTCCCTCCCATCCTCCTACAGAGCAGCTGGATGGAGTATTCCTTAGTACAGAGCCCATTCCCCAAAGGATAATGGCTGTTGGCGAGGTGGTGCTGAAAACCTGGACAGTGGCAGAGAGCAGGCGGAACAGGCTCTCTATTCAGCTAGCCGCTCTCTGGAAGGGTCCTCGGGGCTTGGGACCTCCGTGCAGACAACAGCCCTAGGGTGTTCTGGTGGTCCCAGGGTGTCAGGGGCCTGGATCTTTGGCTGTGGGCATTGCAGCCTGGTGGCCGCAAAACGATCTGGAGAACGTGAACACAAAGTCAGGTGACTGGTATCCTATGAGTATCTTACAATAGCCTGAATGAAACAGTAAACACATTTAAATGGATCTCCAATGAATGACAGAGGAATGCACAACTTAATGAAATAATTCTGTGGAAATAAGCGTTCTAAATGAACCCTCTCATTATATGCAGAGTTGAGCATACGATTAGAACAGAGTGAAATCCTATGATTCAACACTAGATGGTAGAAGAGCAGAAGAAAAGCAGGACTGAACTGTACAGTGTACTGAGGTCTGTGCAGGTTATGTAATTGTACTACCTCTCTATTACATTACACTCAGTTTATCCTCAGTGAAACACATTTAACAAAATATTAACAGTAACAACCATTCATTGAATATTGTGATTGTAAGGGCATGGCAGCCTACATGTAGGCTCTCGCTCACTGTATCGGACATAAACACAGCAGAACAGTCCATTTCACAGACAGCTCGAAACACAAGATGGTTTAGTGTGCACGAGGCTCCATTCATTCCATCAGCGGCACCAATATCTGTATATGAGAACGCTATGCTGAGAGAGACAGACTGGGGCTGTGGTCACATGGGGCGGTTAGTCATCATGGCATGGTTGGCTGCAACACCTTGCACTACAGATATACAGCATCTCAGGCAGCACACTGCCATTTCTGACAGGTGAACCCGACGGACATACTGTATGTTGTCGACCGATAATGCATCAGTCACACACTGGATTCAAATTCATCTTCTCCAGAAGGGAATCAACCACGCTTAAATGTATTATTTAAGGAGACATTGTGTTCGCTTCCGGAACGTCTCCACTGAGATAACAGCCGTATAGGATTACAGAGCATTATGGGTGCTGTAGTTGTACATCATCATCATAAGCCAGCGGGAGTATGTGTTTAAGGAGATGTGACTGTGTGTTATGCTAATGAGGGCGTGTTAATCAGATATACTAGGGGAAGTTACGGTAGAGCCTGTTAAGGGGTTCTCCTTGAGCTTGTCTAACAGGACCCCACGGGGACAGCCATTCCAAACTAAAGTTCCAGTCCTCAACACTAGGGGTTTTATATTGGGTTCATTGGGTTGCTATGATGTAATGTACTGTAACATGGTCTCTCTCTCTCTCTCTCTCACTCTCTCTCTCTCTCTCATCTCTCTCTCTCTCTCTCTCTCTCTCTCTCTCTCTCGTCTTCTCTCTCTCTCTCTCTCTCTCTCTCTCTCTCTTCTATCTCCTCTCCTCTCATCCTCTCTCTCTCTCTCTCTCTCTCTCTCTCTCCTCTCATCTCCTCTCTCTCTCTCTCCTCTCTCTCTCTCTCTCTCTCTCTCTCCTCTCTCTCTCTCTCTCTCGTCTCATCTCTCTCTCTTCTCTCTCTCTCTCTCAGCTCTCTCTCTCTCCTCTCTCTCCTCCCCTCTTCTCTCTCTCTCTCTCTCTCTCTCTCTCTCCCTTCTCTCCTCTCTCTCTCTCTCTCTCTCTCTCTCTCTCTCTCTCTCTCTCTCTCTCTCTCTCTCTCTCTCTCTCTCTCTCTCTCTCTCTCTCTCTCTCTCTCTCTCTCTCTCCTCTCTCTCTCTCTCTCTCTCTCTCTCTCTCTCTCTCTCTCTCTCTCTCTCTCTCTCTCTCTCTCTCGTATTCTGTGCACTACTGCCCCACTGTGGTAGAAGGAAGCCTCCGTGAGCGTAGTGGTCAATTCCTGTAATGTCTGTGTGTTCCTGCACAATTTGATGTGTGTGATATTCCCGCCTTCCTGTGAGTCTCAGGCGATGTCAGGTGATCCACACGGTAATGCTATCTTCAATAATGCTATGTTAAGCATGAGGGGGTCGGTTCAGGTGTCACGTTACAGGACGTTTAGATATCACGTCGAAACGTATTGTGTGGAACAGGTAGCTGTTAGCCTTATTCATTACAATTCGATCCCGGTGAATACAATCAAGTCGCCCTGTGACCCTAAAAGGCCGTGACCTCAATGGGCACCATGGGAGAGCAGGGCTCCGATGTCACAACTTCACAACACAATTATCAACCAATCAGGAGTGTTCTCTTCTGTCACAAAGGCAATGATGCTATAATATAAACAAACGTTGTGGCTGTTCTGTTTCCTCCTCCAACACTGCCTTGGTTCCACAGCTTTATTCTTGGGCTTAGTTAATTACTCCGGAGAGGTTATAGAACAATGCTGGTTTGTCATTTTCAACGTAGCAAAGCAATCATACGTTACCACTGCGTGATATGAAATCTATGATGCACCATGGGGGAAGAGGAGGAGGTAGAGAGATGAGGAGGAGGTAGAGAGATGAAGAGGAGGTAGAGAGATGAGGAAGAGGTAGAGAGATGAGGAGGAGGTAGAGAGATGAGGAGGAGGTAGAGAGATGAGGAGGAGGTAGAGAGATGAGGATGAGGTAGAGAGAAGAGCTGGTAGAGAGAGAACGGAAGGTAAAGAATGGTTACTTTAGCAAACAAAGGTAAACCAGAGCCATCTGTATTTGTAGCGGATGAACAGTGAAGAGTTGAGAAGTGTACAGTGTATGTTGTGGGGTGGGGGAGTGGAGAAGAAGGGGTCCCGGGGGGAGGTGGATGGATACACAATCTTCTGGCACACATTACCACGTCACTCAATCTCATATCCATCCATGGATACTGTTACCGGCCAAAGAGCCTGTCCATAGTCAGAGAGCGTGCTCTGTTCTCTGTGAATATGATGAGTCCAGTTCATAACCGGATAACCCACTTCATCTATTATTGCATTATTAAAAACAGCGGGATAGCCAGAAAGTAACAATACCCTAACTATACATGCTTGAGGGTAGAGTGTTTTGTTTAAAGGAAAAATCCACTAAACATTTTTGTGACTCTTTGCTTCTTGAAAGTGACACTTTGCTTCTTGAGAGTCCAATATCTTGTGCTACGCTTGACTGCAGACATGCAAAACATTTTGGGACTGTATCAACAGTGGATTAATGAAGAAAATACCAAATGATACCAATTTTGGAGTGGTGTTTTTCTTTAACTATTTGTCACCCGATGCTTTGTGGTATAAAGGGACTGCAGTTGAACCACAAGATACTCTGCTGTTCAGTTACAAACTACTATAATCAAATATGGGATTTTCTATGCTCTCTATAAACTGGTAGAAGAGGTAGAAGATAACAAAATGGTGCTAACACTGCCAAAACGAATGACACAATGCCACAGACAAGTGTAGGTAGAATTTACCCTGGATTACATGCTCTCTCATTGAGTCTTTCAATGTGCCTTATATTAACCCTCGGAGGTAAGATCAAAACTCTTCATGAAGGTTGTGTCACATACATTTGGACATCGAAGGCCATTCGGCAGACTCTTCTATAGCCCTGGTTCCCCATAGAAACGTGACCTGCGGTTGGCCCTAGAGAATCGCAGTGTCAATGCCAGTGTATGGATGTTACAGTAATATGGCTGTTACAGTGCACTCATGCAGAGGCTGACAGAGAGCCCATGGGTCAAGGGTCAGGGTTCATGAAAAGGTTAGCGCAAGGTGCAGTGCTGGTTTGCAGTAAACAGTATCAGCCTACAATAGCAGGAGTTACTTGACTGCAACATATTAAGAGATGAAGAATCTAGAATCTACTTTACTGCGAACTAAATCTTTCCCACACCATCCCTGCATAATTAACTATATTAGTAAATAATGATTATTGTTTTGTGATAATTCTTGTGTCATTAGTGTATTACTAAGAGGTACCCACCATCCTACCTTTTCTAATCTTAGTTGTGTTCGATGAGTCTGTGTGCACTACTTACTGTCTGGCCTGCCAGAGAAAGCAGCATTGTTTCTCTGCAATCGTGGGCTCAGGCCTGGAACATGCAGCATCCATTGATTCCTGTCCTCATTGGCTGAATGAGGGTGGGAAAAAACAATCAATCTTGAGCTGATTGATCTTGATCATGTTAGGTTCGCTAATCTTTTCCAATTATATTTTTAAATTCTGCAACTTGAAATATACACAATACTGTATGTACTACTTACTAATAAGTTAATTGTCATTTATGTTTTTCCATATTACACTACGATAAAGCCATCGAGTCTCTTTGGAAAATACATACTTTACAAAGTAGTTTTGTTGATGTAATTTTCTGAAAACGAGGGAGCTTTAGGCAGGGAATAGAGATTTTGGACTCACCAGTGCGCTCAGATTTCCTCTATCGATGGCTATATCTCCCCCCCCCCTCTCTCTCTCATAGTAAAACAAAGCAGGGGTCTTCCTAGGTTTTTCTGGTACGAAGCCTCACAACGTCCTCCATAACATTTACAGACACCTGAAATCACACGATCCGTGAGACTCCCACTTGTCACTTACTGGGCTGAGCTGTCATACCGTTCTAAAATCCTTGTTCAGGACACAGGAGAGACACTCAAATCTGCACATAGGGCCTACAAACAATTCACACAAAGTGGTCTGGGGGAAAAAACGGAACCACCCACACACAGTTAGAAGAAATAGTATTTTTACTTGGTAACACAGGTGAACACTTACCTTCATCTCAACACCTCACCACAACGAGGTGAACTTCTTGCCAAAACCGGAGATAGCTGTTGGAGGGAAGGAGGGAGAGAGAGAGAGAGATTAGGCATATTGTAGCAAGTAGAATGGACTGTAAAGGTTACGTTGACGGAATAACATGAAAGTTCCACAGAGAGAGCGAGAGTAAAAACGTCTGAGATCCAGCATGGCACCTTCTCCTAGTTTTCCTGCTGCCTCCGCAGGGTTTCCTGGTAGGACTTTAGAGAGGAGACTATCCCCCTCCATCCCCGGTTGACCTGTTGCCGCGCTCCCGATGCCACTGGGTCTAGGGGCGGCCTTGGAGCCTGCAGGGAGAAGGGGGAGGGGGAGGGGGATGGATGATGATTAGAAACTGATTCTCCGAAAATGTACCTACAGTACGAGAAAGAATCTTAAAATTAAGTTGAATGCCGATAAGTGTAAACTATGTTTGGTGTACTTTTCAATTCAAATACTTTCTTTTTAATCCAGTTGATGCCATACTCCAGTTTAGTGCACACTAACACAACAGTCTGAAGCCATTGCATTTATCTGGAGATGACCACACCAGCTTTTGACATAAATCTGATACCCAATTTGCGCTTTACAGACTGTTTCGAACCCGGGTCTCTATTTCCACAGAACTGTCTATGCAACTGTTAGCGAGGTGATGGGACTGTATAGACTATAGCAGGTATTCCACCAGGGGTACGCGCAATGCCATCGGGGGTACGCCAAATAAAAATGTGATTCACATTAAAAAAACAAAAAATAAGAATCGAACTATCCGTTTATATTTTCCAACAAAGCTATGCATTTGGGTGAGGTTTTTTTCTCGCCTGAGTAGCCTCGTTTCACTGCCAAAAATAAAATTCAACCATCTAGTGTTCAGCGAAATAACAACACAATGTCAAATACAGGTAGCCTAGTCAAATATTAACATCCAATCACATTAACTGTTACTCTCTCGCGGGAATTCCACTAATGGTCCGTATGTAGCCTGCTGCTGCTCATGTTGGTATCTGTACTGATGGCGCAAAACCCATGACAGGGAGACATATTGGAGTGGTAATGCCCATGCAAGCAGTTGCTCTCGACGCCACTTGGGTACACTGCAGCATCCACCGAGAGGCTCTTGCTGCCAAGGGAATGACTGACAGCTGGAAAGACGTTTTGGACAATACAGTGAAAATGGTTAACTTTGTTAAAGCAAGGCCCACGAGCAACTCTCGTGTATTTTCTGCACTATGCAATGATATGGGTAGCGACCATGTAATGCTTTTACAACATACACTGATTATCAAGGGGCAAAGTATTGACACGTTTTTTTTAAATTGAGAGATGAGCTTAAAGTTTTCTTTACTGACCATAATTTTCACTTGTCTAACAGCTTGCATGATGACGAGTTTCTCACACGACTGGCCTATCTGTGTGATGTTTTTTCTCGCCTGAATGATCTGAATCTAGGTTTACAGGGACCCTCTGCAACTATAGTCAATGTGCGGGACAAAATTGAGGCTATGATTAAGAAGCTATTCTCTGTCTGCATTAACAAGTACCACACACAGGTCTTTCCATTATTGTATGATTTTTTGTGTGCAAATGAACTCAAGCTTACAGACAATGTCAAATGTGATATAGCGAAGCACCTGAGTGAGCTGAGTGCGCAATTACGCAGATACTTTCCAGAAACAGATGACACAAACAACTGGATTCGTTATCCCTTTCATGCCCTGCCTCCAGTCGACTTACCGATATCTGAACAAGAGAGCCTCATCGAAATTGCAACAATCGGTTCTGTGAAAATTTTATTGAATCAGAAGTCACTGCCAGATTTCTGGATTGGGCTGTGCTCAGAGTATCCTGCATTGGAGAATCGTGCTGTTAAGACACTGATGCCCTTTGCAACCACGTTCCTATGTGAGAGTGGATTCTCGGCCCTCACTGGCATGAAAACGACTAAATACAGGCACAGACTGTGTGTGGAAAATGATTTAAGACTGAGACTCTCTCCAATAAAACCCATCCTTTCAAGCACATCATTCTCATCAATCTGTGGTGAGTTATTCACACTTTTTTATTCACAAATAAGGTTTTATATGTAAGATGGTTAAATAAAGAGCAAAATTATTGATTATTATTATATTATTATTTGTTTCCTGGTCCTATAAGAGCTCTTTGTCACTTCCCATGAGCCGGGTTGTGATAAAAACCCACACTCATTCTTATGTGTAATAAATGTATCCTATAGTGTGTGTGTGTGGCAGGCTTACAATGATGGCAAAACACAGCATTTGAGAGTGCGCTGACCCTGGTGCTAGAGGGGGTACGCAGCTGGAGGTTGAACGTTTGAATGGGTGCGGGACTATAAAACACCATCCAGGACATACATGCCACTATTTCTGAAAAAAACCCAAACAATTGTCAGACTCCAGCCACCTGAGACATGGACTGTTCTCCATGCTCCCATACTGCAGGCGGTACCGGTGAATCAAGGCTCAGATAAACAGACTCCAAAACAGTTTCTATCCCCTGGCCACAAGACTGTTAAATAGCTAACAACTACTGCTCTCACTCACACCTAAGCTGCTGCTAAAATGATTATTGATTTGATTTATTACCACCGCTACTCTTCTTTAACCATTAGTATTTATCTATGTATCCTACTACTGGTCACTATTACTTCTGTTTACATGTATATATTACCATTAGTATATTACCACAAGTATTTATATATTCCTGCTACCAGTCACTTTTCAGCCTTGTTTACATGCACAATACCAGTCAAAAGTTTGGACACACATTTATTAAACAATTTTTTTAACAAATAAAATCCTCGAAAATGGCAAATTAACCGAATAGATATAATATTTGCCTTAAAGATAATCATTTAAAACCTTGCTTACATTTGTGTATGATTACATGTATAGTTGAAGTTAGAAGTTTACATACACCTTAGCCAAATACATTTAAACTCAGGTTTTCACAATTCCTGACATTTCATCCTCGTAACAATTCCCTGTCTTAGGTCAGTTAGGATCACCACTTTATTTTAATAATGTGAAATGTCAGAATAATAGTAGAGAGAATGATTTATTTCAGCTTTAATTTCTTTCATCACATTCCCAGTGGGTCAGAAATTGTTTAATTTGGGTCAAATGTTTCAGGTAGCATTCCACAACTTTCCCACAATAATTTGGGTGAATTTTGTCCCATTCCTCCTGACAGAGCTGGTGTAACTGAGTCAGGTTTGTAGGCCTCCTTGCTCGCACATGCTTTTTCAGTTCTGCCCACAAATCTTCTATAGCATTGAGGTCAGGGCTTTGTGATGGCCACTCCAATACCTTGACTTTGTTGTCCTTAAGCCATTTTGCCACAATTTTGGAAGTATGCTTGGGGTCATTGTCCATTTGGAAGAGCCATTTGCAACCAAGCTTTAACTTCCTGACTGATGTCTTGATATGCTGCTTCAATATATCCACATAATTTTCTTACCACATGAGGCCATCTACTTTGTGAAGTGCACCAGTCCCTCCTGCAACAAAGCACCCTCACAACATGATGCTGCCACCCCCGTGCTTCACGGTTGGAATGTTGTTCTTCGGCTTGCAAGCATCCCCCTTTTTCCTCCAAACATAACGATGGTCATTATGGCCAAACAGTTCTATTTTTGTTTCATCAGACCAAGACATTTCTCCAAAAAGTACGATCTTTGTCCCCATGTACAGTTGCAAACCGTAGTCTGGTTTTTTTTATGGCAGTTTTGGAGCAGTGGCTTCTTCCTTGCTGAATGGCCTTTCAGGTTATGTCGATATAGGACTCATTTAATGTGGCTATAGATACTTTTATACCTGTTTCCCCCAGCATCTTCACAAGGTCCTTTGCTGTTGTTCTGGGATTGATTTGCACTTTTCGCACCAAAGTACGTTCATCTCTAGGAGACAGAACGCGTCTCCTTCCTGAGCGGTATGAAGGCTGCGTGGTCCCATGGTGTTTATACATGCGTACTATTGTTTGTACAGATGAACGTGGTTCCTTCCGGCATTTGTAAATTGCTCCCAAAGATGAACCAGACTTGTGGAGGTCTACAATTGTTTTGCTGAGGTCTTGGCTGATTTCTTTTGATTTTCCCATGATGTTAACTTCTTGTCAATATGGGGGCGCTGTTTCACCATTGGGAAAAATAGTGCCCAAATTAAACTGCCTCGTACTCAATTCTTGCTCGTACAATATGCATATTATTATTACTATTGGATAGAAAACACTCTCTAGTTTCTAAAACCGTTTGAATTATTTCTCTGAGTGAAACAGAACTCTTTCTGCAGCACATTTCCTGTCAGGGAGTGAGATTTCAGAAATCGAGGTCCCTGTTCTAAGGTCAGTTTATAAGTCCCCATGTAAGCTATGAGGGTACATGCACTGCATACGCCTTCCTCTAGATGTCAGTAAGTGGTGAGAATTTGAATGGAGTCGATTGCGCAATCTGGGACCTTATATTAATTCAACTTCCGTTGAAAAGGAAGTACCGTCCTTTTCAACGGTGCGCCCGGACCAAGAAGACATCACAATGACGTCCTGCAAACGCTTTCGTTTTAGTAGTTCTATATCTCCGGTCATGTTTTTATTCGTTATAGGTGTTAAAGACATCATAAGGTAGTTAATTTAAACCGACTTATAGCAGTTTATAGCAGTTTATTGCGATTTTCCTGGATTTCTTTGTGACGGGCTTCCACTAGTTGGGCACCTCTCCAGTGGGTGGCTAACGTTTAGCGGCTAATTCGACTGGACAAGAGGACATCTTTCAGCCAAAAGACGATTGTTTTGAAGAAAGGACACCTTGCCCAAGATTCTGATTGAAGCTCAGCTAATAGTAAGCAGTCTTTATGCTGTTAATTAATTGTTCTGTTGGAAAAAGTAAAATGCATGAGACGCCATTTCTTGCAGTATAGCATTGCGTTATCGCAGCCTGTATTGCGCAGTAACGATAATTTTAAAAATGTAATTCAGCGATTGCATTAAGAACTAATTTGTCTTTCAATTGCTGTCCAACCTGTATTTTTTTAGTCAAGTTTATGAATAGTTTTCGATAAAAGTAGGTGGCTTTCCAAGATGGCGCCGGACAGATTGCTTGAGCTCTTGGCTACTTTTCTCATTGCATAAGTACAATTTGTGCCGCTAAATATGCACATTTTCGAACAAACTCTATATGCATTGTGTAATATGATGTTACAGGACTGTCATCTGAAGAAGTCTGAGAAGGTTAGTGAAAAAATTTATATATTTTGGTGGTTTATACGTTATAGCTATTTTTGCCTTGAATCAATGCTAGTGTGATGTTCGCTATTGTGCTAAGCTAATATAACGCTATATTGTGTTTTCGCTGTAAAACACTTAGAAAATCTGAAATATTGTCTTGATTCACAAGATCTGTGTCTTTCATCTGCTGCACGCTGTGTATTTTTAAGAAATGTTTTATGATGAGTAATTAGCTAATACACGATGGTCTCTGTAGTTATCTAGTGGCTTTGGTGAGAGTTGTAATGGTGGCTGCAATGGTAAACTCTGATTTATACCTGAAATATGCACATTTTTCTAACAAAACCTATGCTATACAATAAATATGTTATCAGACTGTCATCTGATGAGGTTGTTTCTTGGTTAGTGGCTATTTATATCTTTATTTGGTCGAATTTGTGATAGCTGGTGATGGAGTAAAAAATGGTGGAGTATGGGAGTGGTGTCTTTTGCTAACGTGGTTAGCTAATAGATTTACATATTTTGTCTTCCCTGTAAAACATTTTAAAAATCAGAAATGATGGCTTTATTCACAAGATGTGTATCTTTCATTTGATGTCTTGGACTTGTGATTTCATTAACATTTTATTATATGATATCCCTGTGGCTTTAGGCTAGGCTATGCTAGTCAGCTTTTGTGATGGGGGTGCTCCCGGATCCGGGTTTGGTAGGCGTTTAAGCAAAGAGGCACTGAGTTTGAAGGTAGGCCTTGAAATTCATCCACAGGTACACCTCCAATTGACTCAAATTATGTCAATTAGCCTATCAGAAGCTTCTAAAGCCATGACATAATTTTCTGGAATTTTCCAAGCTGTTTAAAGGCAAAGTCAATTTAGTGTAATGAAAATTCTGACCCACTGGAAATGTGATACAGTGAATTATAAGTGAAATAATCAAATGAACAATTGTTGGAAAAATCACTTGTGTCATGCACGAAGTAGATGTCCTAACCGACTTGCCAAAACGATAGTTTGTTAGCAAGAAATTTGTGGAGTGGTTGAAAAACGAGTTTTAATGACTCCAACCTAAGTGTATGTAAATTTCTGACTTCAGCTGTATCTCTCTCTATATTTTACGTGAGAGGGGATACCTGGGAACAGATTTCTTGAATTGAAATCACTTGGAGCTTATTTCCAGTCTTTTATTTCCAACAATAAAATTAATTATTGCTCAGATAACTTTGGGGTACCAAATAAAACCGCCCACGTGTTAAATTTGGCCCGCAGGACGCCAGTTGGGGAATCCTGTCTTAGAGACTTACTCAAAAAGACTAAATTACTGTAATTGCTGCCAAAGGTGGTTCGAACATTTATTACCTCAGGGGGCTGAATACTTATGTAATCAAGATATATTAGTATTTAAGTTTTCATAATTTTGGTTTTTACAAATGTTAGAATTTTTCTTCCACTTCATTGACAAAAAAAGACTATTAAATCCATTTTAACAACATTTGGAACAATTCAAAGGGTGTAAATTATTTCTGAAGGCAGTATTCACACAGTACTGACACTCAGCACCTTGCACACACCCACCCACCACTTATGCTGCTGCGATACTGTTAGGTATTATTATTATGATTATTATTCAACCTGCTATCAGTCGCTTTCTCCTATTCCCTGCTGCCATGTTCATATCTACCTCTAATGCTCCAGTATCCCTGCACATTGTACTTCGCCTCACTGTGCATGCAGATGCACTCACACCGGCCTGCTGCCATTCCTGAGCAAGCTCTGTACTGGTGGTGCCCCGATCCCGCAGCTGAATCAACTTTAGGAGACGGTCCTGGCACTTGCTGGACTGTCTTGGGCGCCCTGAAGCCTTCTTCACAACAATTGAACCACTCTCCTTGAAGTTCTTGATGATCTGATAAATGGTTGATTCAGGTGCAATCTTACTGGCAGCAATATCCTTGCCTGTGAAGCCCTTTTTGTGCAAAGCAATGATGACGGCACGTGTTTCCTTGCACGTGACCATGGTTGACAGAGGAAGAACAATGATTCCAAGCACCACCCTCCTTTTGAAGCTTCCAGTCTGTTATTTGAACTCAATCAGCATGACAGAGTGATCTCCAGCCTTGTCTTCGTCAACACTCACACCTGTGTTAACGAGAGAATCACTGACATGATGTCAGCTGTTCCTTTTGTGGCAGGGCTGAAATGCAGTGGAAATGTTTTTGGGGGATTCAGTTAATTTGCATGGCAAAGAAGGACTTTGCAATTAATTGCAATTCATCTGATCACTCTTCATAACCTTATGAAGTATTTGCAAATTGCCATCATACAAACTGAGGCAGCAGACTTTGTGAAAATTCATATTTGTGTCATTCGCAAAACTTTTGGCCACAACTGTACATTTGGTACTGACACTGTATATAGCTTCCTCTCTAACTTCTTATTTTTTTTGTAAAAAAAAAATGTGTTACACAATTTTGATTTTGAATACTGCTCTGTTGGGTAGGGCTTGCAAGTTAAGCATTTCTCTCTACTTGGGCATGTGACAAATTAACTTTAAAAAAAAGAACTTTCCCTCTGTGTTTCCAGAGTTAGGGTTATCCATCAACTTTCCAAAGCCTTCTCAGAATTAATGCCTGGGATTAAACAGGATACCCGTGATACCTGATTACGTAACACTCTCTCTCTCTCTCTCTGTGTGTGTGTGTGTGTGTGTGTGTGTGTGTGTGTGTGTGTGTGTGTGTGTGTGTGTGTGTGTGTGTGTGTGTGTGTGTGTGTGTGTGTGTGTGTGTGTGTGTGTGTGTGTGTGTGTGTGTGTGTGTGTGTGTGTGCGTGCATCTGTCTGTCTTCCTGTTGGTCTGTCTGTCTGTTTTGTCTGTGAGAGATTTACTAATGTATGCCTACACTCTAGAAAATGCTTGGTTAAAACAACCCAATTTGGGTTATTTGGGATCCCAGCGCTGGGTAAATAATGGAAAGAACACACGCTGGGTTATTTGGGATCCCAGCGCTGGGTAAATAATGGAAAGAACACACGCTGGGTTATTTTGGATCCCAGTGCTGGGTAAATAATGGAAAGAACACACGCTGGGTTATTTGGGATCCCAGCGCTGGGTAAATAATGGAAAGAACACACGCTGGGTTATTTGGGATCCCAGTGCTGGGTAAATAATGGAAAGAACACACGCTGGGTTATTTTGACCCAGCCAGTTGGGTTATACCAAACATGGGTTAATTCAACCATCGGTTGGGTTTTTATTCACTTTCATGCTGGGTTGACGCAGCAGCTGGGTCTTTTTTAAAGTAATCCCTTAATTTCAGGAGGCGTGGTCTATTAGGGGAGTGGCAGGGCCAACTCAGTGACCCAATGCCTTCAACCCAGCAGTTGGGTCATCCAAACAGCCCAGAATGTTTTAGAGTGTAGGAGAGAACAAGTGTACTAATCCCTCTCAGTGAAATGTTCAGTGGGTAGAGCAGGAGCAGGTTGAGTGCAGACAGGGATGTTTACCTATTCCCGTGAGTGGGGGTTGAGGTGATTTTGCAGGTTGGGCTGCCCCTCCCATGACAGCTTTGGCCCCTATGGCAGTCACAGGGGGTGTGTTTGCGACAGGTGCTTGCTGGAAGAGCGAGACAGAGACAAAGTGATGAGGGACACGGTTAAACGTGGCAAACTGACTGTGCATCGCTAATTTTGTTCTGATGCACTGAGCAATGTGATTCATGTCATGTTGACCACCTATTGTAAAATACCATGCCAAAACTTCATTTGACAGACAGAGTGATGCAGAATGAGTATTATCAATGCCAGAGATCATTGGGCTGAAACCAGTTTCATGCTTCCTCCCTGCCAACCAACCAGCCGTGCATCTAAGCGTGCGTCTAGATTTACAAACTGGGAATATGATCTCCGTAAGGGGTTAATGGAACAAATATAACATAATTCACTTAGCATTGTGGACGTTTGCCAAATAATAACACAGGATTTGTCTTGCATTCACTTTGCCCGGCAAACGGATACATTCCATTCATTTCAACCCTCAATTAGCATTTTGAATGAATGATTTTGAACCACTCATCGGGCCTTTCAGAGAGAACAGGCGCCGTGACAGTTCAAATGAATGTGGTACGGGATGAATGTGATTGGATGGATACGATTGTCTAGCAACTGTCTTTCTATTTGGAGCATAGAACCATCTTTCAGAACCACATCTCAGTCTGCACATAATAATGATGATCATACACAACACGAAATATTTCATTTTACGTTATCAGTATAGGCTATAGCACAGAGATCCTATAATTCCTATAATTCAGGTTCTCTATGGCCTAGTGTATAGGATTAGATGCAAAACACAACACATAGCCAAAAAACTGTTGCATGTTGTATAGTTCTGTATATTATAAACATGTTGATGTATTCAGAGACATGAGAAAACAAACGGTAACGGGAGGACAGGGAATGATTTGCAGTGGAAGGCATTTTTGGGGGATGAATCTCTCTCCTCCATCTGAGTGGACTAGACAGAGGCTGTTACACTGCCACTATCTACAGCCACAGTGCTAATCACTAGACCAGATAAGGTCTGCCAACAGGATTTCACACACATTTAAATAAAACCTCTTCTCACCACAATGATGTGCTAGGCCTTATCAGAGAGACAGAGAGAGAGGAGGTAGAGGGGGAGATGGAGAGAGAGGGTGGTAGAAGAGAGAGGAAAAGGAGGAGGGAGACAGATGAAAAAGGGGCAAGAAAGAGATGAGAGGGAGAGATGCCACCAAGGACCTCTAAAGCCGTCTCAACACGTGAAATAATAATCTACACACATTTACAGTGATTCTCATGTAGATGGTAGATTTGAATAATCATGACACTTTCAATCCAGAGTCACTGATTGTTTGTAACCACACTTGTACTGAACTAAGTCATAATCCTGTACTCACCGCAGTTGGTGGCAGTTGCCCCAGTGGGCCTCCTGCCTGTGGCTGGCGACCGGCTTGACCAGGACCAAGCTGACCAGGCTTGGCCTGTAGACCCTGCTGGGCTTGGGCCAGGCCCAGAGGCTGCTGGCCCCCAGGGGTGGTGCCTGCAGGGGTGGTGCCTGTCTGTCGTGCCGCCAAGGTCTGGGGCTGCTGCTGCAGCTGGGTGCGCTGGCCTTGCTGCAGCCCATCCTGCTGGGAGGTAGGACCCTGTCCCCTAGAGCCCGGGGGCCCACCGGCGGATCCCGGCCCACGGCCAGAGCTGCCCTGGCCCCTGGAGGAGGAGGGAGGGTGACCCTGGAGTTCTTGCTGCTTCCTGGAGGAAGTCCGCCCATCGTGGGAGGATGAGGACTTGGAGGAGCGGCCCTGGCTGTGGTGGTGGCCCGACGGGTCCCTGGAGTAGTCCGATGAGTGATACCCCCCCTGGGAGCGCGGGTCACCCCTCTTCCCTGACGAGGACACCTGGCGGGAGTCGTGGCGCATGGACGGGTCTTTGGGGTGGCCCTTGGAGGAGCGGGAGGAGCGCGGTTCGTCCGAGTGGCGGGACGAGGCGGAGTGTCTCCCAGAGCTGGTGCTGCCGTGGTGGCGATGGTCTCGCGAGGTGGAAGATTGGCGGGTGTGGCCGTACTCGTCCTGGGGCCACAGGTCCTCCTCTGGGGGCTCATCGTAGTCGTGGTAGGTATGCTTGACGTGGCGGCTACGGCCGGACGAGGAGTGGCCACCACTGCCATAGTGGCGGGAGCTAGAGCGCAGGTCCCTGGGCTTCTCAAACCAGTCTGTCTCTTCCTGGCCAAGATGGTAGGCTTTGGAAACCAAGAGTAGATCACAGTCAATCTCCAAGTCTGACGGCGACAGAGGCATGCAGACTGAGGCCATGCAAAAGAAGAACAGGAAGGAGAGAATAGAAAGAGAAAGGAAAACTAAAAAACTAAAGAGAAGTCAAGATTTACACCCATGCATAATGCGAAAACAAGACACACATAAAAAAAGAAAACAAATGTAAAACACTGATGAAAGAAAATCACAAAATAAGTTCATCACATCAAGTAAATGAAACAACTTTTACAATAAGACGGTATTGTGTGAAAAAAAGTTCTGCATCTCAGAATAACATGCAAGTGAAAAGAAAGTGACGAACTAAGTGAAGAAACTGGACGTGGCTGCTCATGCAGACAGCAGTCAGTCAGTCGGGATGTGAGCAGCCAGAATGCGCCTTGAGACACAACACCAGCATAGCATGCAACGACTCTCTCTCTTTCTCTCATCTAGCCTTATCTCTGGTTGGGTGGGGGATAATTATTCGTGGGTAGAGACTGGCATTCAGCACCCATTTACCTTCACTGTCCGAAACAGCGCAATGCATATCGTCTATAATGTAAGAATTGTCGGGTTTGTAGACGTGTGTCCGGGGCAAGTCTCTCATGTGATCCTGCACGTCAGGCATGGAGTGGCTGGAGCCGTACTGGCCATAATACTGACTACTACGGCTGTCGTACAGCTCTGGGCCCAGAGAGGAGGCCCTCACATGAACACCCACGGGGCTGAGAGGGCTCTCCTCCGACGAATACTGAGAGCGCATGGGGGGTCTGCCCCGGCTATAGCTCGCCCTGTATGATGATCGCTCCCTGTCCCCATCTCTCTCGTAGGAGCGGCTGCGGTAGCCGGCGTAGTCCTGGGATGAGATCTTGTCCATGCCGTAGCCCGTGGAGCGCGAACGGCCCGAGGTGTAGTACATGCGCTCCTCCGGATAGGAGTATCTCTTCTGTTCGTAGGCGCTCTTCCTCAGGCCGTGGGCCATGTCGTCCTGCAGCTTCCTGGGCCGCGACGCCATGCTGAAGCTGCCGCCGCCCGACGTGCTCGCGGCGTAGGAGGCCAGGTCTGCCTCCACGTCGCGTGCTTCCTCGATGGGGGAGAACTTGGAGATCTTCTGCTCCGCGCCTTGCTTGCGGTGTTTGCTGCGCTTGGAGGACATGACGGCCGGAGCCAGGCTCTTGGAGGCGTGCTTCTGGACGCCGGTGCGCTGTGCGCCGTGTTTGGTGTAGTCGTCATAGTAATAGGAGGACCCCCCACCCATGCTAGTGCTGCTGCTGCCCACTACTCGGCCGTATGTGTCTGACCCTCGCGGGTGGTAACTGCTCTTACCCCTGCTGTGGTGCTCGTACAGGTCTTCCTCCCTGGTCAGCTCGTCCTCCGGCCTGCCGTAGGAGCTTCCTCCTCTCGCCGGACCGCTCTCCCCTGCGTAGCGTCCACCGTGGCCGTCGCTCCGGTGCATGTCCGCTGTGCCGCCCAGGCCCTCCTTGGTCAGCTCGCTGATGTCATCGCACATGACGTAGTTCCTTGGGACATTCTGCTCCAGGCTTGCGGGGCCATAGAGACCGTCCTGTGCGTAGGTAGAGGGGCTGTCAACTGGGTGCAGACGGTCAGATGGAGTGCCGTGGCCGTAGCTGTTGGCCACTGTCGCAGTGTATTGGCCGTAGGAGCTGGCTGTAGTGGTGGTGTAGCCGTAGGTGTTAGCTGTGGTGGTGGTATACTGGCCATACGTACTGGCCGGGGTGGTAGTGTACTGCTGCCCGTATGTGTTGGATACTGTCGTGGTGTACTGGCCATATGTACTGGAGACTGCCGTAGAGTATGGCCCATAAGTGTTGACCATGGTGCTACCACCAGTATACTGTCCGTATGGGGGTGCCCCACTGGAGGAGGAGTAGATGGTGTCTTGGGCCGTGGTGGTCACCCCTACAGTGGGGTTGCTTACAACCTCATAATTGGTGGGCATCTTGTGCTCCAGGTCAGCCAGCGAGGTCTGTCTCGGTCTCTGGTGGACAGTGAGGATGTCTACCTGGGGCTGGTAGGGAGTGATCTGCCCAGGGCCAGCTGGGTAGGACACCTGACTGGGGTATGGAGAGGTGTGGGTGGGGTAGGGAGGTTGGCCAGGCTGGGCATGCTGGAATCCCTGGTGGCTAGGCTGTTGCTGTTGCTGAGGCAGTAGGTGCACACCCTGCTCTGTCGGGTAGGGGGGATGGCTCTGTGGGAATGTGTGGGAGGAGAAGGACTGGGTCTGGTAGGATGGGGGAGGATGTTGGGTCTGCAGGGGGGTGGGCTGGGGGAGAGCCGCTGCCTGGGACACTGAAGGGTAGGGGGGCTGGTTGAAGGCTGCAGTCTGGTAAGGGGTGCCGGGCTGGGGAGCTGGAGCTGGCTGGCTCAGGCTGTGGTAAGACTGGTAGGAGACGAAGGAGGAGGTGGGAGGAAACTGGGCGGCTGTGTTGAAGTCGCTGGTGAACTGGCTCAGTGGTGCTGTGCTGGGTCTGGTCAGCACCCCGTTGCTCTCGTAGGAAGCTACAGCGGCCGCCAGCCGCAGGTTATTCAGCTCGCTGTCTGACATGTAGTCTCGCGGGTCGCCCATGCAGCGTAGATAGGCCATATCCCTCCTCTCCCTCTCCTTCACCAGGGTCTCCTTGCGCTGATGGATGCCCAGCTCCAGGTAGCGCAGCTTGGCATCAATCTCCTTCTCCTCCTCCTCCAGCTCCTGCTGCTGCTTGCGGAGCTTGGTGGACTCCTGCTCCACGGCCTTCAGCTCGTGGGTGAGGTCCTTCAGCAGGCTGGCTTTGGCTGCCAGACCTGGCCTGGTCCCGGCCCTCAGGGAGGGCACGGAGGGCATGTACATCTGGGGGAGGGCCGGAGTGACAATGGGGAGGTGGCTTTCCTCTGGAGGGGGGCTGGGCAGGGTCCTCTTCACCTTCCTCAGGGCGCTCTGCTGCAGGGCGGCCAGCTGCAGGGAGACGGGGCAGGGCCATGAGAGCAAAGGTTAGGGAAAGAGCTTGCACAACAGAGCATTACACATGTGACATAGATATGTATTGTTCCTCAAGGACGATACGAAATACAAGGTACATTCTTAAAGTGTAATTATACATTACTTATTGTACCTGTGCAAAAGAGAAAAGCAATAAACAAATTGCTGTAAACTGAAACTTGATAAATACTGTATCAATATTTTTGCTACCTTAAATGGCATTGCTACAGTTACAAATGTCTATAATTTAACATTTCCAGTAACATTTCTCTATTATGTTACATCCTCAGCCATGCCACAACTGTGCACGCAGCACTAAGTGGGCACAGAATAAAACTTAGTGGTAATTAAATTTGGATTCCATTGGGAGTCAAATTAATCACAGCCAGAGTCTCAAGAAAGGTCTGGGAAGATAGCCCCAGTATCTGTCAGCAACATGAATGTTTAATTAACTACGACCATTTCATAAAGATGCTCCCACAATAGAAGTTCTACATAAACTCAGCAAACGTTTTACAATCATGCACTTCTCTTCAGCAATTCTAGCATAATCTATGAGTAGGGTATAAAATAAATTCCTCTCCACTCTCAAATCGCCTTCAAATCCTAAATATTTATGAAATCAACCAACTTCAAGTCTGTTTTTTGTCTTCCAATTCCAAATGAATCTACTCCCTGTATATTTTCAAATGCTATTCAAATTCAAAACACAGGTTTATCATTACTCTACAAGAACTGCCACAGATCTCCACACCCCTTTATTCCCGTACAAGATTAGGTCAATTCTCCATCACCTACAGAGGTCCGTTTTTTAACAGTCTCCTTGACCACCTCAAATACCATATCAGCTCCTTCAACAACTCCATTGAATCATTTCCTGCCTATCAGTCACTTATTTTGATTACGCGTTTTACTTGAATGTCTTTTTTCTCTCTCTCCCCCCCTCCCCCAAATCATGAAGTTTACCTTTTTCTTTGTGTAAATCTCCAATTATTTGTTTATTAGTCTTAAAAATCTGGATACTTTTTTGGGTTTGGTTTTATTCTATAAATATTTGAAAGAGGGAGGTGTAAGGCACCTAAGTGTAAGCATTTCTGTTTAGTTTTTTTTACCTCTCCTGCTCTTTCCAGTTGCCTTTTAAACTCATCATATTATTTAGCATTTTCTTGTGTGAAAAATAATTAACAAAGAAAGCATTATTCCCAAATACGACAGATGGTCACTTAAATTTCGGAATTGTTTCAATCTGTATATAGGGGAGACAAACATCAATCCGAAATTTGCCACTTGAGCAAAAGTAACAAACAGCTGGAGTTAGTTTTAGATGAATGGAGATATTATTGACAGCATTTGCCTATGATGGTATTCAAAATTGCTTGCCAAAAACATCAATAACTTTTCAATGTAGAGATCATTTGACGGTGTTCACTTAAGCTGTGCATTAGTAAGATGTTGGAGGACATACGTCTATGGTGCTTTTTGAAACTAGAGCTCTATCACAGTGTAACTGTGTGTAAAGTGTGTTGTGTGTTTTGTGTTGAGTATACACTCTTAAAAGTAAAGGAGCCTGGAAAAACCTTTTGGGGTTCTATAAATTGCCTCTCCGGGAACCTTTCCAGTTGAAAAAGGTTCCTCGAGGAACCCCTGTGTAAAGGATCAAAGCGGAACCTTTTTGTGATGAGAGAGGTTCAATTTAGAGCCTTTTAAAATATATATTATAGAGGTGGCAGACTATCAGAAGATTGAAGGCGTGGCTTTCACATAGTTATTTTTGGCCACCCGTTAGAGTAAATGTCATTCCTGTTCATGAAGTTAAGTTTGTACACTGCAAATTAAAATGTTTCTTGAACATTTATGCATATTACATAATCTATTATAATATTAACATTGCTGATTACATATAGTAAGAAAATGGTAACTATTGCAGTTTTGGGATTTGCACATGCTTTAGAGGAACTCATACGCCGCTGTAAGCCTTATTGAAGCTACAAAATTGTCAGTGTTCAACCTGAACATGTGATGACAATACAACAGAACGGATTAACAGGAATTACATTTACTTCCACGGGTGGCCTAAAAAGATCTATCTGAAAGCCACGCCCTTACTAAGCCACTCTTCCAGTCCAGGGTTCCTCCAGGAACATTACATTGAAACATTAAAGCAGTGGTGTCAAACTCATTCCATGGAGGACCTAGTGTCTGCTGGGTTTTTTGGGTTTTCCTTTTAATTAAGACCTAGACAACCAGATGAGAGGAGTTCCTTACTAATGAGTGACTTTAATTCATCAATCAAGTACAAGAGAGCAGTGAAAACAGACACTCGGCTCTCCGTGGAATGATTTTGACACATGTGCATTAAAGGTTCCTCCAAGAGCCCCTCAATTTACCAAGGGTGCGAATATAAACCATTGACTAGCAATGGCTCCTTGAAGAACTGCAGGGATTCCTTGAGGATCTCCAGGGTTCCTCGAGTCACCACTAATTCTAAGAGTGTAGCATCGCATGGTAATGCACTGTATGTTTATGGGGCCATATTGTAATATTATGCTGCCAATTTGATACATACTACAGTAGAATGCATACAGTACTTAACAGTAAAAAGACAACTGTCCATGTGATCTTGCGATTTCAGTCTTTCAGTCTCTGCATGTGTACAGAAATAGCTGTTGAGGATCAAAGGATTGACCTTATGACCTACCTGGCTCTGAAGAGCTTGCTGCTGGTACAGGTTTAGCCTGGCCTTGGTGTGCTCATCTGTAGTGGGGCTTAGGGGCTTGGGGTCTGACATGGACCTCTGTGTGCTCTTAATGGGCCGGGGCATGCTGGGGTGGCGCTGGGGCGACTCGACCGTGTAGGCTTTCTGCTGGGGGGTGACGTGGGCCTTGTTCAGCCCGCCGGTGGAGAGGGACGTCTCCAAGAGGCGGTGGGGGGAGATGGGGGAAACGGGGGAGTAGAGCACCTGGGGGGACTTGGGGGGCTGACGGATCAGGCTGGAGAGGGACTCATTGTGGAGGTGGTTCATGGGCTGGGTTTGGTAGCTGATCTCTAGGGGGTCTGGCCTCCTCCTGTTCTGCTGCTGGCGCGGGTCTGCCGACCCCACCAGCTGGATGCTTGTGGAGTAGGGGCTGACGGTGGTGGGCACGCTGAGCTGTGGCACCACCACGCCCTGAGACTGGGCCTCAACTTCTGTTTGGCAGGCTAGGCTTTGGCCCTTCTGGGTCCTCTCAGGGCCTGAGATATAGTGGATAATTTCGACTTTGTTCGGGTCTGGCACGGTGACGTGGATAGCTGGGGACACCTTCCCCAGTTGGTCTGTTTCGGTCTGACAAGCGCTATCTCGAATGGTCTGGATGGCAATGCTGGATGAGGCGGCTGTCTTGGAGGCTGTGTCTGTCTTGTTTTCGGCCCCGGGATCCGAGTGCTTAGAGAAGCGAGACCGCCTGCGCCTCACAGGCTGCTCCCACTCCACTTTCTCCTCATCATCATCGGTTTGGACACTGCAGTCTACACTGCGCCTGTTGCGTCTGCGCCGGGACATGATGTACCTCTCCTCGCCATCCTCTTCGTCTGTCTGGACACAGCTGTCCACTATCCTCCGTGCTCCATAGAACTGAATGCTCTCTCCCTCCATTCCATCCCTCAGCCTGGGCATGGAGGTGGAGTTCTGCCTCCTCATGTTGGTTCTGGTCTCTATATGCTCTTCATTGTTCCTTAGACACATGTCCGAGGAGGAGTTGGGCAGGGAAATGAAGCCCACTTTATCTCCATAGGGCAGCAGGGTCTGGCCGTTCTGGTCCACCTGAGCGGCTGCGGCGGCTGCAGCAGCAGCCGCTGCAGCAGTCTTCTGCCTCCTCTGCTCCTCAAGCTGCTGCTGAAGCTGCTGCTGCAGCGACTGTATCTGGTCGAGCTGGGCTTTCTGCTGGGCCAACTGCTCCTTCTGCATCACCAGCTGGCTCTCCCTCTCAGCCTGCTGCTGCTGCAGGACCTGCTCCTTGATGGTCTGAAGCTCCTGAATCTCCCTGTGCACCAGCATCTGCTCCTTCTCGCGGTGTCGCTGCAGCTCCATGCGCTCCCTCTCCAGCTCCTCCTGCAGACGTAGCTGACGCAGCTTTTCCAACTCCACACGCTCCCGCTCCATTTGCAACAGCTGCTCATGCTGGCGGTGCATCCTTTCCTCCGTCTCCGTCGCAGTGTTGACTGGGCTGCTGGAGGGTGGGCCAGACGGAGGGGGCTGGATGTTGCTCTGGGGCCCAGTGTAGCTTTGTGTTGGAGGGTAAATGTGGGCTGGAGGGGGCTGGCTCTGGGGTGGAGGCTGGCTGTGAGGATGGGATTGAGGTTGCATGTGCTGGGGCTGGGCTGGAGGTTGGTTCTGAGGATGGACCTGGGGCTGCCCTGGGGCCTGAGTGTGTAGGTGAGCCTGGGTCAGGTTCATGGGTTGCTGCTGGGGCTCTATTGGCAAGCTGACCGGGGCTGATGTATGGGCAAAGAGAGGTTGAGATGATGAATCAGATGCACCTGATTTCACAGAGGGCTTCCCTAGGTAGACTGGGGCATCCTGGGTGGTGGTGATAGCAGCAGGCATGCTCACAGGGGCCAACGTGGTGAATGGGAAGATGTTGGGAGCCGGATAACGGTATGGAGCCTGCCCAGACATAGGCATCCTTGGGTTCACAGGCATCCTGGTGAGGCTGGCCAGAGGCACGGGTGTCATGTTGGCTGTGGGTAAAGGCCTGTACACTCCCCTCAGTAGTGGGCACAGAGCTGAGGCAGGCTGGGTAGTGATTGGCAAGGTGGATGCGATGGGCGTGTTGATGGTGGAGTAGGTCATTCCATCAGCAGACCTCATGGCAGACGGGTACATGGCTCGGAGGCTGGCTTGCCTGGCATTGATCATGTTGGTGAGCGCTTGGGTTTGAGAGATTGGCTTTCCATCAGGTCCGTAGAGCATATTTTGTCTCATAGAGTTAAGCCTGCCACCTGGACCTGTTCCTCTTCCTACGCCATACTGCACGAGCTCCGGATTGCTCCCATAGCGGTCCATTAAGTTGAGGGCAGCGCACATTCGGCTGATCTCTCTGGCAGTGGTGGCACTGTACTGGGCCAGGTTGGACTCTTGGAAGTTAGCGAGGTCTCGGGGCGAGTAGCCGTAGTCTGAGCTAATGTTTGACAGGGAGTTGAATCTGCGTATGGGCAGAGCAGTAGCAGTGAGGTCACCCCCATGGCGTAGGTCAGTGTAGGAGCCGTACTGCATGCCCAGTCCCAGGAAGCCTCCCTCATAGGCATGTTTCATGGTGCTGAGGTCCACGGCCAGCTCTCCAGAGGCCTGGATGTGTGGGTCCATCTTGGAGTGGTAGGACTGGAGTCCTACCTCTGCTAGGTTAGTGTCAGACAGCGAGGGCTGTAGCCGCCCAGGGAACGGTAGTGTGTAGGCTTTACGCCCGTCTATAGAAAACTCCTGATACTGGCCCTCCTGGTCCGACTCGTAGGAGAGTGGTGGCGCAGAGGGTGGTCTTGGCTCTTGAGTGGCCACTATCTCATCAACGTTTTGCTTCTGGGAGAACGGACCACCAACACAGCTACCTCCGAATGGGAGGCGGTACACTACATCACAGCAGGCCGGTTGGTTCTCAGCTTTGATCTGCCCCCCTGTGAGGTCCACGGCATCCTGGCTCTCTTCTGTCTTCACCAGCTGGGTCACTGGTCCTCCCTGTGGGGCCCCATTCATCTGGACCATCATGCCATGAGGCCCACCGCCTGCCAGGTTCATCACACCTGCCGGGGTTGGCTTGCTCTTCAGTTCCAGGGGACCTCCAGTACTGTAGATGTCAGGGGCGACGGCGGAGGATATAGCACTAACCACAGCTGGGGAGTTGCTGGTTTGGCTGACCAGAAGGTCCTTTTTGAGCAGAGTCATCTGGCCTGGTAGGTTGTACCGAGCTAAGGAGGACTGCTGCTGCATCTGATGGTGTTGCTGGAGCTGCTGCTCCAAGAGCTGCTGCTGCTGTTGAAGCTTCTGCTGCTGCTCCATCAGCTGCTGCTGCTGGATGCTCAGGTCCTCCAGCTTGGCGTCAATCTTGGGGATGGATGGGTCAGTGGGTGGTGGTTTGTTCTGTGACAGGCACATGGCTGAGCCCATACCCTGGCCCAGGTCCACTCTGTTTTGTAAAGGGTCCCCATAGACCATGGGCTGTTGGGGCTGTGATATGAACATGGAGGCGGCCACCGTGACGCTCACCGTGGTTGCGGTTGATACCATCACATGGGGGTGCTGCTGGGTGTTCAGGTTCATTATGAGAGGCTGAATGATGGTGGAAGGGTGGCTCCCCTCGTGCCCACTGGTGTATTTGCGTGTTTCTGTGGCCAGAGAGGTAAGATCCATGCCGTGGTCAGTCATGATGATGGGAGCTGGTATAGTGGCTGTTCTCAGATCCACTGTTCTCAGATCCACCACACTCCCACCATAGATCATCTGGCCCTGCTCCACTCTCGATGTCCCTGGGACAGTGGAGATCCTGCAGAGAGAGATGTTGTCCATAGACATCGAACCACGGCTGTAGGTGCTAGCTGTGGTGACCATGCTGGTGCCAACATTGACCTTTTCCACCTTCTGCATCCTATAGAAGCTGCGGTGATGAGACTGGTGGTACGGAGGGCTGTCTGGCGGACTGGCCTGTGGAGAGTAGCCATCAAATGTCAACTGTCGGCTGAATCTGGTGGGCGAGGATAAAGGTGAGGTGGCCGTGTTGACCGTCACTGGTTTGGCAGAGCTTGTGTGCTCGGTGTCCATGTAGTGGGAGTCCTGGGAGGATTGCTGTCTGAAAAGACGTGGGGATATGACTCTGTGAGATATCTGGGTCCCCTGGACCATCACTGGGGAGGTGGGCCCTGAGCCAGCCGACGGAGCCACTATGCCTGGGCTGAACGTCTGGGTGGAGATCTCGACCCTCCTGGAGGGGGAGTGACTTAGGCTCTCAGTGGGCGATACGGAGGGGGACAGAGGGGGGCTGGAGCTCTTGTAGTACGAAGACATCTTTGGCGAGCGGGTCTCTATGACGTGCTCTAAAGATGTTGCACTGTCTCTGACTTGGACCCCTCGGTTCTCCCCTACGCTCCTCGCAACCACCTCTCTCTGGCTGTATGCCTGTGTTATCTCCGCTATCTTGCTGCACACATTTGAGACGGTTGTGGTTGAAGTGTTGGGACCTCCAGTTTGCCAACCATACATGGTGGATTGGGTGGTCGTCATCGTTTGACTAACGCTGGTCTGGGAGATGGTCACTGCATCCCGGGAATAAACCCCATAGGCGGCTATTGTGGTGACGGCCACCACTGGAGTGATGCCATTTTTACCCGTCTGGTTCTTCATCCCTTTTGAGTAGTGTTGTGTCACCCGTACATCAGGGATCCTTCCTCCGGTCTCAGAGAAGGACACAGGTGCAGAGAGCTGAGTGGGGCTGGTGCCAGGAGTCAATAGGTCATCGGTCTGCTCAAGCAGCTTAGTGAAGGCTGACCCAGTATCTAAAAGCTGCTTATCTGGATAGGTACTGTTGTCTACTTCCACCTGCTTGTCTGCCTGCTGCTGTAACTCCAGGGCGGAGGACTGGTGCATCTTAGTAATGTTCTGGGAGGTCTGGCGGATCTCTTCGTAGATGTCTCCTGTCTCTGCTGCCTCGTTTTCATAACCAGTCTCTGCCTGCTTGTACTCGTACTCATCTTCATACTGTTGGCCGTTTGTGTCATCCTTGTATGTACTGTTGTGTCTACCTTGTTGCTGCTGCTGTTTCTGTTGTTTCTGTTGCTGCTGCTGTTTCTGATGCTGCTGCGGTTTCTGTTGTTTCTGCAGCAACTCAGCTTTCCTCATCATTTCCTCATACACCTCCTCAGCACTTTTCAGGGGCTTGCTGCTGGAGGGAGCAGTGGTCGCCGTGGTCGTCAATGACTTCTCGGTCGGAGAGTACAGAGACATGAACGTGGGCAGGTTATATTCGCTGCCAGACTTGTAGAGTTTAGACTCGTATCCCTCAGCCTCTGAGTCAAGGCTCTGGGGGGAGTATTCCGATGCAGAGGATCGGTGGAGCTCCTCCATCTCTGCAGCCTGTCGCAGCTCCTCAGTAGGGGAGGCATCCTCGATGGGGGAGAGGTTGCTGGGGGGCGTCTTGGATCTCTCCCTGCGTCTCTGGGCCCTCAGCTCCTCTTTGTCTCTTTTGGTCTTCCTGGCCGTGCTGCGGATCCTCTGTTGCTCCAGGTCCCTCATCTTCTCTTGCTCCCGCAGCAGCTCCTCCTCCTCCCTCAGCTCATCCTCCTCAGAGGAGTCCTCGATAGTGGGCAGCAGGGAGCCATGGGAGCGGTGCCGGGCTTTCCTCTGCTGCTTGGCGTCCTCCAGTCTTTGTCTGCGGCTGGGGCTGCTGTCACTGTCGTCCTCCATGGAGGAGATGGAGGTGGGTGAGGTGCCAGAGTTATAGCTGGAGGTGGTGGGTGGCAGGGTGGAGGAGTACTCTCCCCTGGAGCGCTCCTCAGGAGATCCCGTCAGGCTCTCCATCTCCAGCTCGGGCTCTCGGTCCAGACTGAGGTCATTTTCATTGTTGAGCTCCATGTCATGGCTGTAGCTGTTGGTGTTGTTGAGCTCAATGGTCTTGAAGCGGCGCAGGCCCCCCAGGCCCCCCTCCTCTCCTTCCTCCGCAGAACCTTTGTAGATGTCGCTGGAGCTTTTGGTCTCCTCCTCAAAGCTGCTGGACTGGTGAGATAGGCGGCGTTTCTCTTTCATTGACTCCGAGATGTGCTTGTGTGTCTTTTTCGGTTTTTGGTAGCCGTAGCCTTCGTCCTCCTCGTCCTCCTCCTCCATGTCCTCCTCTTCTTCGTTGTCCTCGTCTGCGCTCATCTCCATGATCTGCCTCCTCATGAACTCCTCATCTGTCATTGGCTCCGGTTCGGCCACTTTCTTCTCGTCCTTGGGAGCGGCACTGCTCTTGTGCTCCCGTTTGGACTCCCAGTCCCCTCCATCCTCCTCCTCCTCCACGATGTCCTCCAGCTCCTCATCAGAGTCGTAGGCCTCGGGGGTGATGGACAGCGACCGGGGCCTCTGCTCTCGGTGGTGCCTGCCCCGGCCCCGTTCGCGCTCCCTCTCCTCAGCCGGCAGGGTCTTGGACTCCAGCAGGGGCCTCATGGAGCTCTCCAGCTTGGTGATCTCGGAAGGGCTGGGGGGGCTGCCATGTCCGCTGATGCCCCTCTCGCTCAGCTTCATCTCCTCCTCCTGGATGAGGCCGGTGATCTCACTGTGTGAGCTGGAGATGCCGTCCGAGGAGTAGCCGGTGTCACTCAGGCTCTGGGGGCTCCGTGACAGGTCTTGAGTGCTGTTCTTGGTCTCCTAAGGAGGGACATAAGAAATCAGCCAAAAACAAAACAGCAGACTGGAAAAAAGACCTGAAAAAAAGACCTGAAAAACCCTGAGATGATCTTATGCAATGATAATTCTAAAATACTTATTTGTAATGTTCTGCTCTTCATTTTATTCCACCCATGCCTCACATTGAACATTGGAGAACAGTGGACATTAGAGTGGATCCCTTTCATTTTGTATTCACACCAGCACTAATTCAGTACCACTAAGGCCTTGATGGCTTTGCATATTCATGGTTGTACCAATCGTAGCACATTATGTTTCAAGAGGGGCGACGGCTAAAATGGAGTGAGAGAAAAAACACATTCCTTTTCTCTGTGTGGAGTAAATCCATCAGTGCTGTGGCTGGCGCCTGCTTCGTCAGCACTACTTTTTTCTAGACGTCAATAACAAGGTGCAGGAGAAGAGGGAAGGCACAGAAAAGATTGGATGCCATTTTCAAATCATTTCAGGTACTGTGGCAATAAACTATCAATACCTTATTCCATTTCAACTCCACTAAATGTCCCTCAATAAACATCTTGCTTTACTACATAACAATAACTAAGCTTTATCAGCTGTATATCAAAATGAATTTCTAGGAGACCTAAAAGGTGACTTACGTCATAATGTCTTGACTTCTTTAGGTCTTTTGTGATTGGCTCTCCCTTCTTCTGAGTTAGTTTGGTGTCTATGGCGGGTTCCACCACCTCCTCTGACTTTGGCATAGTCTCTTCCGTGGCCTTCAGTTGTTTTGGGGGCTCATTGGAAGGTGTGGGCTGGACAGGAGCCTTTGTGTCCCCTGGTTGCTTCACTGCGAAAGGCCCGCTCCCCAGGCCTGTCTGTGGCTTCTGCTGCTGCGGCTGCATCGTTCTTGGCCCTTGCTGCTGCTGATTGGTCGATTTCAGGAAGGGCGGCTTCTGAGCTGGCTGCTGACTGGCTGGTGTCAGGTGGCGTGGAGATCCCATTGGTTGGTGCTTTGGAGACGGATGAGGAACAGGAGAGGGGTCTCCGAGTCCTCCGGACATCAGCCGCTGGGTCTGACAGTTCAGACAGAGCCACTCCCTCTTCTGAAAAACAAATCAGAAAAACAAAACAATTATATTAACCTATTGATAAAACAATTAAAAGAGAAAGAAAAAGAGAGAGAAAGTTAGGAAGGGAAGGATGGGGAAGGGGGGTACAAAGAGGGCATGGAAGAATCTGACAAGAGTAGAACATCCCTCCCACATTCCATGTACATCTCCACTGTGATTCTGTGGATAAAGAAAAGAGTGACAGCATGGCTTCCCTGGGATTATGTCTGTGGGTCTCTGAGTAGAAAGTTGTACTGTCTATTGGCAGGCAGCCACCAGATCGAGAGACATCGCAACTAGCACAGTCAGTGTAGTCAGCTCAGCTATCCCCATTGAGACCCTGTCTCTGCCTCTGTTGGGCAAAACTGCCTCTGTTGGGAAAAACTAAACATGGCGGTGTTCACCTTAGCAATCTCATCTCACTAGAATAAAGACCTCCGCCATTCCTGCCATTATTGAAAGAGATCGTGATACCTCACATCTCAAAATAGGGCTACTTAATGTTAGATCCCTCACTTCAAAGGCAGTTATAGTCAATGAACTAATCACTGATCATAATCTTGATGTGATTGGCCTGACTGAAACATGGCTTAAGCCTGATGAATTTACTGTGTTAAATGAGGCCTCACCTCCTGGTTACACTAGTGACCATATCCCCTGCGCATCCCGCAAAGGTGGAGGTGTTGCTAACATTTACGATAGCAAATTTCAATTTACAAAAAAACCCTGACGCTTTCGTCTTTTGAGCTTCTAGTCATGAAATCTATGCAGCCTACTCAATCACTTTTTATAGCTACTGTTTACAGGCCTCCTGTGCCATATACAGCATTCCTCACTGAGTTCCCTGAATTCCTATCGGACCTTGTAGTCATAGCAGATAATATTCAAATTTTTGGTGACTTCAATATTCACATGGAAAAGTCCACAGACCCACTCAAAAAGGCTTTCGGAGCAATCATCGACTCAGTGGGTTTGGTCCAACATGTCTCCGGACCTACTCTCTGTCACAGTTATACTCTGGACCTAGTTTTGTCCCATGGAATAAATGTTGTGGATCTTAATGTTTTTCCTCATAATCCTGGACTATCGGACCACCATTTTATTATGTTTGCAATCGCAACAAATAATCTGCTCAGATCCCAACCAAGGAGCATCAAAAGTCATGCTATAAATTCTCAGACAACCCAAAGATACATTGATGCCCTTCCAGACTCCCTCTGCCTACCCAAGGACATCAGAGGACAAAAATCAGTTAACCACCTAAGTAACTCAATTTAACCTTGCACAATACCCTAGATGCAGTTGCAGCCCTAAAAACTAAAAACATTTGTCATAAGAAACTAGCTCCCTGGTATACAGAAAATACCCAAGCTCTGAAGCAAGCTTCCAGAAAATTGGAGCGGAAATGGCGCTACACCAAACTGGAAGTCTTTCGACTAGCTTGGAAAGACAGTACCGTGCAGTATCGAAGAGCCCTCACTGCTGCTCGACGAACCTATTTTTCCAACTTAATTGAGGAAAATAAGAAAAATCCAACATTTATTTTTGATACTGTCGAAAAGCTAACTAAAAAGCAGCCTTCCCCAAGAGAGGATGGCTTTCACTTTAGCAGTAATAAATTAATGAACTTCTTTGAGGAAAAGATCATGATCATTAGAAAGCAAATTACAGATTCCTCTTTAAATCTGCGTATTCCTCCAAAGCTCAGTTGTCCTGAATCTGCACAACTCTGCCAGGACCTAGGATCAAGGGAGGCACTCAAGTGTTTTAGTACTATATCTCTTGACACAATTATGAAAATAATCATGGTCACTAAACCTTCAAGCTGCATACTGGACCCTATTCCAACTAAACTACTGAAAGAGCTGCTTCCTGTGCTTGGCCCTCCTGTGTTGAACATAATAAATGGCTCTCTATCCACCGGATGTGTACCAAACTCACTAAAAGTGGCAGTAATAAAGCCTCTCTTGAAAAAGCCAAACCTTAACCCAGAAAATATAAAAAAGGATCGGCCTATATCGAATCTTCCGTTCCTCTCAAAAAAAATTGAAAAAGCTGTTGCACAGCAACTCACTGCCTTCCTGAAGACAAACAATGTATATGAAATGCTTCAGTCTGTTTTTAGACCCCATCCTAGCACTGAGACTGCACTTGTGAAGGTGGTAAATGACCTTTTAATGGTGTCAGACCGAGGCTCTGCATCTGTCCTCGTGCTCCTAGACCTTAGTGCTGCTTTTGATACCATCGATCACCACATTCTTTTGGAGAGATTGGAAACCCAAATTGGTCTACATGGACAAGTTCTGGCCTGGTTTAGATATTATCTGTCGGAAAGATATCAGTTTGTTTCTGTGAATGGTTTGTCCCCTGACAAATCAACTGTAAATTTCGGTGTTCTTCAAGGTTCCGTTTTAGGACCACTATTGTTTTCACAATATATTTTACCTCTTGGGGATGTCATTCGAAAACATCATGTTAACTTTCACTGCTATGTGGATGACACACAGCTGTACATTTCAATGAAACATGGTGAAGCCCCAAAATTGCCCTCGCTAGAAGCCTGTGTTTCAGACATAAGGAAGTGGATGGCTGCAAACTTTCTACTTTTAAACTCGAACAAAACAGAGATGCTTGTTCTAGCCTCCCTACACTGGCTTCCTGTTAAGGCAAGAGCTGATTTCAAGGTTTTACTGCTAACCTAAAAAGCATTACATGGGCTTGTTCCTACCTATCTTTCCGATTTGGTCCTGCCGTACATACCTACACATACGCTACGGTCACAAGACACAGGCCTCCTAATTGTCCCTAGAATTTCTAAGCAAACAACTGGAGGCAGGGCTTTCTCCTATAGAGCTCCATTTTTATGGAATGGTCTGCCTACCCATGTGAGAGATGCAGACTCGGTCTCAACCTTTAAGTCTTTACTGAAGACTTATCTCTTGAGTGTGCTTGAGTGTGCTTTGGCACAACCCTGTCTGGGTTGGCGCCCCCCCTTAGGTTGTGCCGTGGCGGAGATCTTTGTGGGCTGTACTCGGCCTTGTCTCAAGAAGGTAAGTTGGTGGTTGAAGATATCCCTCTAGTGGTGTGGGGGCTGTGCTTTGGCAAAGTGGGTGGGGTTATATCCTGCCTGTTTGGCCCTGTCTGGGCATATCATCGGATGGGGCCACAGTGTCTCCTGACCCCTCCTGTCTTAGCCTCCAGTATTTATGCTGCAGTAGTTTATGTGTCGGGGGGCTGGGGTCAGTCTGTTATATCTGGAGTATTTCTCCTGTCTTATCCGGTGTCCTGTGTGAATTTAAGCAAACTCTCTCTAATGCTCTCTTTCTTTCTTTCTCTCTCTCGGAGGACCTGAGCCCTAGGACCATGCCTCACGACTACCTGGCATGATGACTCCTTGCTGTCCCCAGTCCACCTGGTCGTGCTGCTGCTCCAGTTTCAACTGTTCTACTTGCGGCTATGGAACCCTGACCTGTTCACCGGACGCGATACCTGTCCCAGACCTGCTGTTTTCAACTCTCTAGAGACAGCCGGAGCGGTAGAGATACTCTCAATGATCGGCTATGAAAAGCCAACTGACATTTACTCCTGTGGTGCTGACCTGTTGCACCCTCGACATCTACTGTCATTATTATTACTTGACCATGCTGGTCATCTATGAACATTTGAACATCTTGGCCATGTTCTGTAATAATCTCCACCCGGCACAGCCAGAAGAGAACTGGCCACCTCTCATAGCCTGATTCCTCTCTAGGTTTCTTCCTAGGTTTTGGCCTTTCTAGGGAGTTTTTCCTAGCCACCGTGCTTCTACACCTGCATTGCTTGCTGTTTGGGGTTTTAGGCTGGGTTTCTGTACAGCACTTTGATATATCAGCTGATGTAAGAAGGGCTATATAAATACATTCGATTTAATTTGATTGGATTTGTTGTTTGCAATAGCCAACTTTTACAACAGACGAAGAACTAAGTTGTAAATCGAACGGTTTTGTGTAAAAGAGTGACTGAGCACAGAGAAGCAGCTGAAATGAGGTAGGCTAGTGGATCCTGCATGCGCAGATATCTCTAAACCCAGCTAGTTGAGGTCCAGAAATTCCAGAACCACAGCCATTCGTTTTTTTTTTTTAAATCAGGAAGCTATTAACATTGTTCAAAGAATATCTATTGAATTTAGAGGGGGGTTGAGGCAACAGCAAGTCAGCATCTAAAACCAGCATGTCAACAATTAACCATCTGCATGTTGTGCTGTCAAACACATTGAGTCCTTTCTCACTGAAGGGCAGATATATGGTGTACAGAGTAGTGGAGGAAAAAGTACCCATTTGGCATACTGATTAGAACATGACTTAAGTAAAAGTGAGTCACTAAGTAAAATACTACTTGAGTAAAAGTCTAAAAATATTTGGTTTTAAATATACTTAAGCATTAAAAGTAAATGTAATTGCTAAAATATGCTTAAGTATCAAATGTAAAAGTATAAATCATTGCAAATTCCTTACATTAAGCAAACCAAACGGTACCATTTTATTAAAACTTTTTTTTAAACGAATAGCCAGGGGCACACTACAACACTCAGACATAATTTATAAACAAAGCAGCTGTGTTTAGTCAGTCTGCCAGATCAGAGGCATTATTGATGACCAGAAGTGTGTGAATTGGACCATTTTCCCATCTTACTAAGCAATCAAAATGTAACGAGTACTTTTAGGTGTCAGGGAAAATGCATGTAGTAAAACATGTATTATTTTTTTTAGGAATGTAGTGAAGTAAAAGTAAAAGTTTAGTAGTACTTTAGTATTTTTGCTTAAGTACTTTACACCACTGGTACAGAGACACTGAGAGAGAACAAGGAAGACAGGAGAGAATAGGTCAGAGAGGACTAACTGAATGGAACAGTATTGACCATTAACACCAGGCACAATTTTGAGGCGAATGTTTAAATTTCTCTCTATTCTCTCCTTTCATGCAGGTTTTCAAAAGTCAGGGAATGGTATGAACTGTGTGAACCTGTCATAGGCACGCAGCCTACAGATACATAAATATTGTATCACTCTCTGAAAAGCAGACCGGAAAAGAAAGGTAAAAGCCCTCACTAATAATACACCATCTCTTATCATCCATTTCACATCCCGAAGACTGAAATGCACCCAGTCCCCGTTTGCAGTCGATTACCACGCATGACATCACATTGAGGGGAAAATTTTTAAAAACATTTCGGAAAGATTTACAAAAGAAATGGGATTATGGTTTCAATGAATGGATTTTTTTTCTGCTGCAGAGCAGGAGAGTACATCGTGACCAGTGATATGAGAATATACAAAGGTTTGTGTGTCTTTATCCAGTTTATCATCAACGCTCACGCCATCTTGAAATTAGATTTTCAAACTTAACTGTCACAGTCATCGCTGGACTGACGCACATTTAGAAAAGGAAAGTCTTGATAAAAAAAGATACCCTTCTTTGCATTCATTCCTCTTCACAGCTGATCATTTATTCACTGTGTTGTTAAAGGAATAGTTGTATCTTTTACAACTATATCAAAATCTTTTATGTTAATGGGATGTTATAGAAGGTTCCAGACACCGTTTTTGTGATTTCACTTGTTTTTTGAGAAACTTACCCCGAACAGCTAATCACTTGCTCATCCTCGTTGTGCAGTTTGGGGACCCAGTTTGGGGACCCTGCAAAAACATGAACAAAGGCTCCAAAGACACCCAAATATGTACTTTTAGAAATTACAAAGCTCTCATGTATAGTGATGCAGGTCTTTAGATGTTGTACACACCACATTAAAATGGTGTTATTCCGAACTTTATCCTCAACGTTATTGTCATGGTTCCAACTGTCACCAGAGGGCAGCAGAGACCATCCTAGAGACATTAACAACACTCAGGTGTGTCCAATTTACTCATTGTGATTTCCCTGTTAAAAGAGGTGTGTTTCTGTTTTCTGTTCTGCTGATTCCTCGTCTGGTCTCTTCTCTGCACCTGGGTCCAACCTTACATCCTGATCTTCTCCAAAACCCTTCTGGAACACATACTGCATGTCCGCCAAGTCCTGAGACGCCTCCTGCAGAGCCAATTATATGTTAAGATAGAGAAGTGTCCCAGGTTTCCTTCCTGGGTCACATTATCTCTACCGCAGGCATCCAAATGGACCCCGTAAAGGTTGAGGCGGTCACCGACTGGCCCATCCCACCTCACTCAAGCAGGTCCAGCGGTTCCTCGGGTTTGCACATTTTTACAGCCGTTTTATACGCAACTTTGGTGTGTTGGCAGCGCCTCTCAAGGTCCTAACACGCAAGTCCCAGATCTGTTTTTGCTTGACTCCCGAGGCTGACAGGGCATTCATGAAGCTCAAGGGACATTTCACTTCTGGACCCATCCTCGTTCATCCTGATCCTACTCATCCCTTTGTGGTAGAGGTGGACGCCTCGGACACCAGAGCAGGGGTGGTCCTTTCACAGTGGAACGAGAAGGACAAGAAATTGCACCCATGCACGTTTCTCTCGAAGTGGTTCTTGCCAGCAAAATGCAACTGGGAGCTCTTGGCAGTTAAATGGGCCCTAGAGGGGTGGAGACACTGGTAGGAGGGGGCACCTCATCCTTCGTAATCTGGACGGACCATAAGAACTTGGTCTCCATTCAAGAAGCCAAGTGCTTGAACGCTCGCCAGGCTTGGTGGGCTCTGTTTTTTAACAGGTTCGATTTCACACTAGCCTATCGCCCGGTATCCAAGAATCAGTACCACAATGGCGACACTCATCTAAATTAACTGGGCATCCAGGGGTTAATCGGACACTGGAGTTCCTGAGGCGGAAAATATGGTAGCCCAGCATGATTTAGGATGTGAGATCCTTTGTTCCGGTTTGTTCTACCTGTGCCCAAAGCAAGTCCTCACGACAGTGACGTGGGACCAGGGCCGACTGGGGATGGGCAGAGGTTGGAGCAACCCAGCCGGCCCTGGTCCCACCTGTCTGTAGACTTTATTACAGGGTTGCCTCCATCCCAAGGGCTTGCCACGATCCTGGTGGTCATTGATTAGTTCTCCAAGGCAGCCTATTTCATTGCCTTACCCAAGTTGCCCTCAACGAAGGAGGCCGCTGATCTCATGAATACCGATGTCTTTCGACTATACAGACTTCCTAGGGCATTGTCTCGGATCGTGGGCTCCGGTTCATCGCACGGTATTGGAAAGCCTTCTGCTCCCTGTTGGGGGTGTCGGAGTCTCTTCTCGAGATTACACCCACAGTCGAATGGGCAAACTGAGCAGGCCGACCAGGAGCTGGAGAAGTTTCTCTGCGGTTTCGTCTCCACCCAGGCCAGCAACTGGAGCAAGTTCCTCGTCTGGGTGTAGTATGCTCACAATCCACTCCCGAACTCGTCCACTGGACTGTCGCCGTTCGAGTGTCAGTTCGGGTGCATTGAAGCTGATCTGGCAGCTTGTGGTGGCCCAACACACTATTAATAAGACACTTTATGTTGGAGTTTCCTTTATTTTGGCAGTTACCTGTAGCAGCAGGCTACACAGAGAATGGAACGGCTGGATAGGGGAAACGTCTCGAGTCGCACAAAAGGGAATATAACGTTGCGGGTAAAGTTCAGAATTGGCACAATTTCATGTGTGCAACATCTAAAGGCCTGCATCACTATACTGCTAGTTTTGCAGTTTCTTAAATAATGTATTTATGTTCAAGCACATATTTGGGTGTTTTTGGAGCCTTTGTTTATGTTTTTTCAGGGTCTCCATACTGCACAACGAGGATGAGGAAGGGATTCGCTCTTTCGGGTAAGTTTATCAAAAACAAGTAAAATCCCTCAAAAAGGTGTCTGGACGCCTCTATAACATTCCATTTGCGTAATAGAGATTTGGTTGTAAAAAAACAAAAATGATCCTTCAATTCATTCGGTTTGGATTAAATTCTCCAATGACACTCCCGCACACTATTCTTTATCTGCACTCCAGGCTATAAAACATTATGAAGAAAACTGGTGGATGGTACAAAAAAACATTGTTACTGAAATGAGTGCAATAAGTTCATTAAGATGAAATTGTAAGACTTCAAAGTAAGCTTCCAGCCTACTGGTGATGACTGAAGGGAAAAACTGAATGTAATGAAAAAGCTACTGTCAAGACTCCACCATCAATAGTGTTGGAGGATTTTCTACTTTTCTGACCGAGATTGAATGAGGTATTGACAAAACCATAAAAGCCTCCCTCCGAGACCTGCCAAGCTGTTTAATAGTTTATTTCCGGCAGTGGGTGTTTTTCTTTCTCTTAAGTGTGATTAGCAAAGCCACAAATTGTATCCCTCTTTCGCATTTGCTAGTGGACTCATACAGATTCATCTTAATTAAGACAGAGAGCAATACTGTGGCCCCACTTTGCTATATTGTTCGGACTAAAGTAAAGTGCACTACAGCCCTTCTCATAATTGCCCGGCTACCCAGACTCTTTACGCCGGCCAAACGCTACGCCACGCCCACGGACGTTATTTTCTTCTCCATAATGAGTCTGGATTAGAGTACCTCCCCGATCCTTCACCAAATGGGAACACGTGAACACGTGCGGGGCCGTCTGATTGTTCCAGAAACTGATGGGTTGTCCAGAGCCAGAACACACGTGTGTAAAGTGGCGGTTGGAAATTTGGCTTTGATACTCTGATTGGTTAGAGACGATCCAAACGCTGATGACTTTGTTTTGTACCAACGCCCCTCGTGCCCCTCGTCACCACAAACGACTTCAACGACGGCAGTCTCAGACTAAAGTATGTAGCGAACGACAGAGCAGCTGAATAATTTACTGTGAGTCGTCAGGCTATTCTCATAGTGCACTATTATCCATGCCTTGTAGGGTAGGAAGTGCTTTTCCTCACCCTAAGCTTTCCTGTATATTGAGCCCGGCAGACCTCACAATAGATCAACATGTTGTATATTGTATACCCTGGAGACCCCAAAGAAGATAACGCAGAATACAACAGAACACATCCACAATTGGATGCATATGGCGGTTCTCTCCACTTAGCCTACATCTCCCCGAAACACGCAACTCTCCCTTCTCTTCTATACAATTCCCCCAGCTCCCCTTCAACGCGTGGATTGGATTCCCTTCCTTTCTTCTGTATGAAATGCATTGTACATCTGCATAAAGACCACTCGATCTCCCCTCTCTTTGTATTGTATATAGTGCAGGAGGCAGGGCCCCTCCCCCTGCCAAGCTGGAAGATAGCTATTTTTACCCAGGGTACCATTGTTCTGCTCTAGCACACACTTCCATTCCCTCCCCAGTTCTACCGCTGCTGCTCCAGGCAGCACTACACTACAGCACAGCGCCGCAAAATGGAGGAACAGGGACGACCAGAGGAAGAAGAAGAAGAGAGCCGGAGTGGCCCACCGGACACAGACAACAGAGAAATAAGAGAAGAAAAGGGGTAAACTCCCATAGTGAGTGAGGAGGAAGGGAAGCAAAGAAATAGAGGGAGGGGGATAGAAGAGTGAAATACGACGAATGAAAACGAGAGGGGGGGAGCGAGCAGTTTGGAAAAGAGAGCGGTCACAGAGATGGGGGGGTGAACAGAAGAACTAGAGGTCAGAATAAAAACATAAAGAGATGGAGAGCATGACTAGGAAAAGAGGAGAGAATCTCTACTGCAGCTGGTCAGATGATACTATACAGTAAAGAGGAGAGAAGATCTACTGTAGCTAGTCATATGATAATATACAGTAGAGAGGAGAGAATCTCTACTGTAGCTGGTCAGATGATACTATACAGTAGAGAGGAGAGAAGATCTACTGTAGCTGGTCATATGATAATATACAGTAGAGAAGATCTACTGTAGCTGGTCAGATGATAATATACAGTAGAGAGGAGAGAAGATCTACTGTAGCTGGTCAGATGATACTATGCAGTAGAGAGGAGAGAAGATCTACTGTAGCTGGTCATATGATAATATACAGTAGAGAGGAGAGAATATCTACTGTAGCTGGTCAGATGATAATATACAGTAGAGAGGAGAGAATCTCTACTGTAGCTGGTCAGATGATAATGTACAGTAGAGAAGATCTACTGTAGCTGGTCAGATGATAATGTACAGTAGAGAAGATCTACTGTAGCTGGTCAGATGATAATATACAGTAGAGAGGAGAGAAGATCTAGTATAGCTGGTCAGATGATAATATACAGTAGAGAGGAGAGAAGGTCTACTGTAGCTGGTCAGAGGATAATATACAGTAGATAGGAGAGAAGATCTACTGTAGCTGGTCAGAGGATAATATACAGTAGAGAGGAGAGAAGGTCTACTGTAGCTGGTCAGAGGATAATATACAGTAGAGAGGAGAGAAGGTCTACTGTAGCTGGTCAGAGGATAATATACAGTAGAGAGGAGAGAAGGTCTACTGTAGCTGGTCAGAGGATAATATACAGTAGAGAGGAGAGAAGGTCTACTGTAGCTGGTCAGAGGATAATATACAGTAGAGAGGAGAGGGATATGGAGACTAGGGCTGCATCCCAAATGGCACCCTATTCCATATGGGGGCCTATAAAGTCTCTTATGACAGGGGGAGTAAAAGCCCGGTGGGATTGCTTCCTTCCACCCAGCCAACCTCTTGATGAACCTCTCAGAGCCAGAGTGAGTTATTGACTTCCATCCACACTGTATCTCCACTCCTAGGCAGGTGGCCACAGTCCAGTCCCCCATAGCTACTGTACCACCATCAGTCAAACCTCCTCTGCGAAGAACATGTTCCCCATCCCATTGACACGACTCATTATCGATCCCCCTGGTGTTAAGTGTACCTAAGCAGAGATTAGGAGGCCTCATGTGGTGTTACAATGATGCAGAGCCGATTCCATCTCCTCCTATCCCCCTCCTCTCCGTCACTCCCTCTGTCCTCTCCCCCTGTCAGTTCTCATCTGGGATATCACTACATGGCTATCTGGGCTAGTAATCAGTTAGCATTGCCTGCTACTATAGGCAGTTCCAGTATAATTCATCTGAGGACCGGCCCCTGAGTGGGCTGCTGGTCCCTGGTGGGTGGGTAGGGAGGGAGGGAGTTGAATTGTCCCATTTGAACTCCTACCAAAGTCTGGTCTTATAAAGATTGTTGTCAAAGAAAAAAGGTGAGAGAGTGTGTTTGTAATCGCTGGTGGTGGTAACCAAGGGCGAGGGCAGTATTTCTGGCCATAGAGAAAAGAAGGCTTTTTGTCTGTTCACACAGCTGGGAGAGAGATAAGGTAGACCTCCAAGAGAGCAAACACCACCTCAGACTCCTCAGCCTATCATTCACACAGGGCCCTATAGAAACACAATGCCACACGAACAAGACACACACCCACGCAAGCGCACACACACACCTCTCCTTTACTCTCAATATTTTTATTTTGCTCTTACTCTCTCACCCTTTCTCACACCATCACTTTCTCACACCATCAACAACCTCTCCCTCAACGTGATCAAGACAAAGGAGATGATTGTGGACTACAGGAAAAGGAGGGCCGAGCACACTCCCATTCTCATTGATGGGGTTGTAGTGGAGCAGGTTGAGAGCTTCAAGTTCCTTGGTGTCCACATCACCAGCAAACTATCATGGTCCAAACACACTAAGACAGTCATGAAGAGGGCACGGAAATGCCTATTCCCCCTCAGGAGAGTTCTACAGCTGCACCATCGAGAGCATCCTAACTGGTTGCATCACCGCTTGGTATGGCAATTGCTCGGCCTCCGGCCGCAAGGCGCTACAAAGGGTAATTTCACCTGTTGTATCCGGCGCATGTGACAAATAAAATTAGATTCTTTCTCTCTCTCTCTCTCTCTCTCTCTCTCTCTCTCTCTCTCTCTCTCTCTCTCTCTCTCTCTCTCTCTCTCTCTCTCTCTCTCTCTCTCTCTCTCTCTCTCTCTCTCTCTCGGGGTTAAAGTGTCACTAATCAAGTTATCCACAAAGAGCTTGTCTTCCCACTTCAGTGGTTGACTGAGACTACTATCTGTTGACTGCTGAGCTTTAGAACTGCCTACCCGTGACCTGCTTTATTGAGTCGTGGCTGTCTACGGGTCTTGGGAGAGAAACATCCACTGCTGATCTGGCACCATGACTCTTCTGTTAGGACAAGTAGTAGGACTATGAATGTTTTCAAGCAGAGAAGAGCTCTGGCTCTCAGTCCTCTTGGGTAATAAATAGCATAGTGTAAAAAGAATCAGACTTTTTGTCTGAGAGTTGAGTCAATGTGTTAGTTAGGTTGGAAAAGCCACTGAGGTCAAATTATCTTTTTGCCTAGTACATGAACTTCCAGTAGAAGTAGACCAAGCATTTCTATGAGAGAGTGTTTACTGAATACACTGTAAGGTCCTATAATGTAGACGAGGAGCAGTAGCAGGTCTCTTCTGAGAGAGAGAGAGCCTTAGAGAGAGACCATACTAGAATTTGAAGTCAAATGTCTACTGTTTGCTGATGAACTGGTGCTTCTGTCACCAACCAAGGAGGGCCTACAGCAGCACCTAGATCTTCTGCACAGATTCTGTCAGACCTGGGCCCTGACAGTAAATCTCAGTAAGCCAAAAATAATGGTGTCCCAAAAAAGGTCCAGTTGCCAGGAGCACAAATATAAATTCCATCTAGACACCGTTGCTCTAGAGCAGTGGTTCCCAAACTTTTTATAGTCCCGTACCCCCCAAAAATTGAACCTCCAGCTGTATCCCCTCTAGCACCAGGGTCAGCGCACTCTCAAATCTTGTTTTTTGCCTTCATTGTAAGCCTGCCACACACACGCTATACGATACATTTATTAAACATAAGAATGAGTGTGGGTTTTTGTCACAACCCGGCTTGTGGAAAGTGACAAAGAGCTCTTATAGGACCAGGGCACAAATAGCAATACAATAATAATCAATAATTTTGCTCTTTATTAAGCCATCTTACATATAAAACTTTATTTGTTCATCAAAAATTCGGAATAACTCACCACAGGTTAATGAGAAGGGTCTGCTTGAAAGGATGCACATAGCTCTGTAATGTTGGGTTGTATTGGAGAGTCTCAGTCTTAAATAATTTTCCACACACAGTCTGTGTCTGTATTTAGTTTTCATGCTAGTGAGGGCCGAGAATCCATTCTCACATAAGTATGTGGTTGCAAAGGGCATCAGTGTCTCAAAAAGGATCCGCCCCTTTTTTTCAATTTTCGCCTGCAATGACATACCCAAATCTAACTGCCTGTAGTTCAGGCCCTGAAGCAAGGATATTCATATTATTGATACCATTTGAAAGGAAACACTTTGAAGTTTGTGGAAATGTGAAAGGAATGTAGGAGAATATAACACATTAGATCTGGTAAAATATAATACAAAGAAAAAACCAACTGTTGTACCATGTTTGTACCATCATTTTTGAAATGGAAGAAAAAGGCCATAATGTATTATTCCAGCCCATGTGCAACTTAGATTTTGGCCACTAGATGGCAGCAGCATATGTGCAACGTTTTAGACTGATCCAATGAACCGTTGCATTTCTGTTCAAAATGTTGTATCAAGACTGCCCAAATGTGCCTAATTTGTTTATTAATAACTTTTCAAGTTCAAAACTGTGCACTCTCCTCAAACAATAGTATGGTATTATTTCACTGCAATAGCTACTGTAAATTGGCTAGTTATTAAGAAAAAACAAGAATTTAAGTTTTCTGCCAATATCAGATATGTCTACGTCCTGGGAAATGTTCTTGTTACTTATGTAACAGTATAGCTTCTGTCCATCTCCTCGCCCCTACCTGGGCTCAAACCTGCACACATCAACAACTGCCTCCCACAAAGCATCATTACCCATCGCTCCACAAAAGCCGCAGCCCTTGCAGAGCAAGGGGAACAACTACTTCAAGGTCTCAGAGCGAGTGATGTCACCGATTGAAACACTATTAGTGCGCACCCCGCTAACTAGCTAGCCATTTCACATTGGTTACACTTACAACCTCATGCTAATCGCATTAGCCTAAGTTAGCTCAACCGATCCGTGGATTGGACACCGATCCCGAAGAAGTCAGCGCGATTTGCCAAGGCAAGAAACTCTGAGCGCAGCCCTATCCAGAAATCTGGCAGTGGCTTCTGATTCAATTAAATTTTCACAGAACCACTTGTTGCAAATTTGATGAGGCTCTCTTGTTCAGATATCTTTAAGTGGACTGGAGGCAGGGCATGAAAGGGATTACGAATCCAGTTGTTTGTGTCATCTGTTTCGGGAAAGTACCTGCGTAATTGCGCAACCAACTCACTCAGGTGCTTCGCTATGTCACGTTTGACGTTGTCTGTAAGCTTGAGTTCATTTGCAAACAAAATTTCATACATTGATGGAAAGACCTGTGTGTTGTCCTTGTTAATGCAAACAGAAAAGAGATCCAACTTCTTAATCATAGCCTCAATTTTGTCCCGCACATTGAATATAGTTGCAGAGAGTCCCTGTAATCCTAGATTCAGATCATTCAGGTGAGAAAAAACATCACCCAGATAGACCAGTCGTGTGAGAAACTCATCATCATGCAAGCGGTCAGACAAGTGAAAATTATGCTCAGTAAAGAAAACTTTAAGCTTGTCTCTCAATTCAAAAAAACGTGTCAATACTTTGCCCCTTGATGAGCAGTGCACTTCTGTATGTTGTAAAAGTGTTACATGGTCGCTGCCCATATCATTGCATAATGCAGAAAATACACGAGAGTTCAGCGGCCATTTTCACTGTAGTGTCCAAAACGTCTTTCAAGCTGTCAGGCATTCCCTTGGCAGCAAGAGCCTCTCGGTGGATGCTGTAGTGTACCCAAGTGACGTCAGGAGCAACTGCTTGCACGCGCATTACCACTCCACTATGTGTCAGGATTTGGACAGGATTATTCCGGTTTTGGTCACTAGATGCCCCCATTGGGCTTTTTTGACCCTTTTGTTTTCCCTTATTTCCAGTTATTATTTTCACCTGTGCCTCGTTTCCCTTGTATGTATTTAAACCCTTAGTTTTCCTCAGTTCTTTGCTCTGTGTTTGAATGTTAGCACCCAGCCCCAGCCATGCTGTGAACTTTTGTTACTCCAGTTGGATTCTCTTGAGGTACTCTGTTTTTGTTCTCATTTATTTATTTTCTTAGATTTTTCTTTTGAGGTTTTTTTCCCTGCTGTGCTTACCACTTTTGTGGATTTACCTTGTGACTTGGAGGATATACCTTTTTTCTCTTGGAATTACTTTTGACGTTGTGGATTTATATTTTTTGCCTGAAGTACTTTCCTTTTTACTTTATTAAAACACTGTCTCAAGTACTGCTGCGTCTGCCTCATCTTCTGGGTTCTGCCGACTATTAGTGGCTCAGTTTGATAAGTGACTGTTTCTCTCACCGGAGACCCGAGTTCGTAACCGGGTCCTGACACTATGTGTCCCTGTCATGGCTTTTGCGCCATCAGTACAGATACCAACACATCTTCTTGACCACCAAAGTCCATTTGATCTCACAAAGCTGTCCAGTACTTTAAAAATATCCTCTCCTGTTGTCCTGATTTCCAGTGGTTAGCAAAAGAGGATGTCTTCCTTAATTGACCCACCATTAACATAACTGACATATACCAGGAGCTGTTCCATGCCCGTCACGTCTGTTGACTCATCCAGCTTTAACGCAAATAATTCACTGGCTTTTATGCGAAGCAGTAATTGTTTCAAAACATCTCCTGCCATGTCACTGATGCGTCGTGAAACAGTGTTGTTTGATGAAGTCATTGTCTGTATAGTTTTTTTGGGCCTTTTCCCCCAGCATTGTCCCAGACATATCTGCAGCAGCAGGAATAAAAAAAGTCCTCCACAATAGTTTGGGGCTTGCCTGTCCTATCCACTCAGTAGCTCACCATATAAGACGCTTCTAGACCCTTCTTATTAATGGTATCTGTTGCTTTTATAAATGTCTTACTACTCAAAAGTCGTCTTTATTCTCACTCAAAAATCTCCCGTGGCTTATTTTTCAAATGGTCATGTTTCGTTTCTAAATGTCTGCGCAAGAGTGAAGGTTTCCCACGAGAGAGCAACGGTTATTGTGATTGGATGTTAATTATTTGACTAGGCTACCTGTATTTCACTTTTTTTATTTTTAAATGTGAATCACATTTTTATTTGGCGTACCACCGATGACATAGCAGTTTGGGAATACCTGCCCTAGAGCACACAGAAAACTATACATATCTCAGCCTAAACATCAGCGCCACAGGTAACTTCCACAAAGCTGTAAACGATCTGAGAGACATGTCTCGTAGAATTATTGTCATCAAAAGGAGAGACTTTTACAGTTCTTCAAAACAAGTCAACTTTATTATTGAATTACTGCAGTGATAGAGCTTGTCAACGAGACCCCCATAGGTGAGAGCCCAACGAGCAGATTTGAGCCACAGCATTTTATAGCAAAGTCCATCCTCCTGGATGTTCATGACAAACAACAGATGTATGGAATGGGTCACAAGGTTAGTAATAATTCAGAAACATTGACTCATGCTATTGAATGTGGTCTTGTCTGGCTTAACACTCAAAGACATTGTAAATCTTCTGTCAGTGTTAAATCTCCCAGAGGCCCACTTGCAGTTCACACAGATACAATAGAGTTATAAGAACCCTTTATTCTGTTGCATAAAACAACAATTTGATGCAATTACAGTACTATAACATAATCTTGTAATTTATTTTCTGATTCGAGGCAAGAAGGGCCTTCTATGCCATCAAAAGGAACATAAAATTCGACATACCAATTAGGATCTAGCAAAAAATACTTGAATCAGTTATAGAACTCATTGCCCTTTAATGTTGTAAGTTCTGGGGTTCGCTCAACAACCAAGAATTCACAAAATGTGACAAACCAAATTCTGCAAAAATCTCATCTGTGTGCAACGTAAAACACCAAATAATGCATGCAGAGCAGAATTAGGCCGATACCCGCTAATTTTCACAACCAGAAAATAAACTTTAAATTCTACAACCACCTAAAAGGAAGCGATTCCCAAACCTTCCATAACAAAGCCATCACTTACAGAGAGATGAACCTGGAGAAGAGTCCCCTAAGTAAGCTGGTCCTGGGGCTCTGTTCACAAACACACAGACCCCACAGAGCCCCAGGACAGCAACACAATTAGACCCAACCAAATCATGAGAAAACTAAAAGGTAATTACTTGACACATTGGAAAGAATTAACAAGAAAAACAGAGCAAACTAGAATGCTATTTTCCCCTAAACAGAGAGTACACAGTGGTAGAATACCTGACCACTTTGACTGACCCAAACGTAAGGAAAGCTTTGACTATGTACAGACTCAGTGAGCATAGCCTTTCAATTGAGAAAGGTCTCCGTAGGCAGACCTCGCACTCAAGAGAAGACAGGCTATGTACACACTGCCCACAAAATGAGGTGGAAACTGAGCTGCACTTCCTAACCTCCTGCCAAATGTATGAGATTACACAGACTGAAAAAGATTCGAAAACAAACCCAATTTTGATAAACTCCCATATCTATTGGGTGAAATACCACAGTGAATAATAACAAACACCATTGTAAATACAACCCATATTTATGTTGATTTATTTTCCCTTTTTTACTTTTTGCACATAATATGACATATGAAATGTCTTTATTCTTTTGTTTAATGTTACCTGTTATTTAAAAAAATAATGTTTATTTCACATTTGTTTATTATCTCTATTATCTGTCACTTGCGTTGGCAACGTAAACATATGTTTCCCATGCCAATAAGCCCTTAAATTGAATTGAACTGAATAAGACTGAGCATACAGCTCCCCCTCAACTCAACAACACTATGAAAAACAACTCTGGAGGACAGAGATAAAATCTATTAAAAAATATACTTAGTTTGTTGAAGAAAAGCAAAAAGTGAAGGAAAACGGAACTCCTTGTAACACCATGTGTCCTCACAGTCCACTTTGTTTTGCAAGCAGTGTAGCCTGAACACTTCTACAAAAAGTGTGAAGTCGTGAGTTGTTTGGCGCTGAACTCCTCCGTCTGTCTGACAAAGAGGCGGAGAAAGTGTTTACCCAACATGGTGGTCAGGGTCACCAGGAGAATGTGGTGTGACATGGCTACATAAACACACACACACACACACACACACACACACACACACACACACACACACACACACACACACAATGTCCTTGCTCAGTCTGCTCGGTCGTCAACCTTTCACTGCCCGACAAGATCACAGGGCTTCTGAGAGTTGCCAGCAGCGACATGGGAGACACTCCATCTCCCCTCCCTCTGCTCTTCTCCTCCCTCCCTCCCTCCCTCCCTCCCTCCCTCCCTCCCTCCCTCCCTCCCTCCCTCCCTCCCTATACTGCACTCCATCAAAGTGTTTGGCTGAGGCCAGCAGATCTGCACTGAAGCTGCTAGTGTTGCCGCACACTGAGGACAGGACATCGCCATCCAATTATTCATCACACTTGTACAGCCGCTCTCAACAGACCTCAGAAGTGTTAGTCACAGAGAAGAGGGAGGGAGGGAGGGAGTGTGAGAGAGAAAGAGACCCAGGGGACTTTAGAGGGAGTTAGAACAGCAAAGAAGTGGTTGCCAGAGCGTGAGAGAGCGAGCGAGGGAGTGAAAGAGAGATAAAGAGGAGGGGGGATTAGATAACGACAACAATGACATAGTAAACCTGTAGCTGTGGAGAGAGACTAAAACCGAACAGCCATTAAGAAGACCAGCCAGCGTCATGTGGGCGAACACAGTCCGCAGAGCTACACCGTGACTTCCGATGCTAAATACTGTACATGCACACACATGCTAACAAACACGCACACCCTCTTACAGATCTAGAGACCGAGACAGCAGCCCAGCGGAGACAGGTAGACGTTGCTGGACTGTAATGTTGACATAGCCGAGTCAGCCCAGCCGGGGAGACTAGTGTGCTCGGAGCCCGCTGGTCCATGTGACAGACTAGCCCACGAGGAGGAGACTTAGTCTGTGTCCCAAATGGCACCCTACTCCTTAGATGGTGCGTTACACTTGACCAGAGCCCTAACGGTCAAATGTAGTACACTACATAGGGAATAGGGCGCCATATGAGACGCCGCACACACAGTGAAATGCTGAAGGGTTTATGGAATTTCAGAGACAGCGTGTAATCTTAATCCTGCTGCCAGCACACACACACACACACACACACACACACACACACACACACACACACACACGGGGAGAAATGGCTGGATCAGGAGCGAAGGATTTTATCCAACACCTCCTGGATGGGTTAAGGGAAAGAGGGAGGAACGGAGGGAGAAAGCGGGAGGGAGGGTGGAAGGGGTTGTAGCAGTGACTCATCCAGTCTGTTGTGACTGCGTGTATATGGGGGCGTGTAAGTGGGTCCCTTAACATCAGTACAGAACCAGATCAGGATAATTCAAAGTAGAAATGCTACTACTCCATGCAAGACATAAAGAAACAAGGGAACTAGTAACCAGAAGACCGTGGCTTCACCTGAAAGGGCACCGTATCACCTATCTAGTGCATCACTTATGAGCAGGTACATACGGGCCACTGAAAGACAGACTTGGCTTCGAGAGAGCGTTCTCAGAGAGTGTCGCTAGCTAGCAAACTCCCCATCCATTCCCGCTGAGTATTGGGCTTACGCAATGGCAGGTTTAGCTTCCATTTCAGGGATTTAAAAGACTGGTATTATCATAACAAAAGAGGGACTCGGATTGCGTAACTCACTATCTGACAGCCAGAACAGTGTGTTTGTGCGTGTGTGTGTGTCTGTGTGTCTGTGTGCGTGTGTGTGTGTGTGTGCCTACGGTGATCTGGATATCCGTCACAGAACTGAGTCTAAACCATGGGATTTCTTTACACACACGCACACACACTCCTCCTCCTCGCGACACCCTAGTATTAGGGAGTATTGTGTCGGCATGTGCGTGTGCGTATGTGTGTGTAGGTGGAGTGGGGGTGTCAGGCAACAGCTATGTAGAAAGACATTACCGGCTGAATTCAAACACTCGTTGCCTGCTGTCTACAACAGTAAGAGTATGGGAGGAGGTGATTCAAAGGAAACAGAGGGAGACAGAGGTGGTGGAGGGGGGGTGGGGGGTAAATGAGAAGGAGAGTGTGTACGAAGTGACTGTTTAGAATATGAGGAGAGACTGACAGAAACTCAGGAAGAGTTTGAGCTGAGCCAGGGAAAGGTGGTGGAGGGGGTGATGGCGGTGTGGAGGGAGACGAGAGGGAGCACAGCCACCCCCCCCCCCCCTCTCTCCCTCTCCCTCCATCCTTCCGTCCTTCCATCCTGGGAGCAGTAGCGGTTAGCGGGCGAGTGCTGGGGTACGAGTGGGGCCGAGGCCGGCGTGGGCCGTGCATATCTCAATGACACACATGTCTGGCATTAGGACTCTCTTTAATAGGATTAGAGTCCCGTTGGCCCGGGAGCACGGTCGTCTACAGCAGGAAGTGCCAGCAGGGGGGGGGGGGGGGGGGGGGCAGGAGGAGATTATCAAAGCCCCAGCGGTGCTGTAATGACGTGGAGCCAGGTCAGCTGTCACAGGGCTCGACAGGGGTCAACGGAGGTGTGTGATATGCAGGATCAGACCTCCTACCCGTGGCAGAATTTTTTTGAATATCTTGAAAGGAAGTCATAAAATCAGTATCTGACTCACGAAATAGGAACAGCAGAGGCGAGAGCAAAGGGAACGCCAGGATCTATATGTATCAAGTGTCTCATAGCAGGAGTGCTGATCTAGAATCAGTTTGGCCTTTTAGATCATAATGGATCAAGATTACATGGACAGGAGGAACCTGATTCTAGAAGCACTCCAAATCTGAGACAATGAATACATACAGCGCCAAATCTACCAAACTGTAAAGTGCATGGTGCATCGTGACCTCGGGCTAAACGAGCCCTCTCTCTCTCGCTCTCTCTCCACAGTGAAGAGGTGTTTGATATTAATTTGTTTTAATTGCTCTTGGCTCTCCTGTTTTAGTATGGAGGAGAGAGTTGTCCTCTTTGATGCTTTGAAGTGCACACTTCGACGGCGGCCGGAGGGAAGAGGCTGAGAGCGTGATCAGACACCCCAAAACTTCCTCCTCCAGAATTTAGTCTGTAAACAGCTTGATTGAGACGGATGAGGCGGAGAGAGGGAGTGAAATAAAAGAGAGAGAGAAAGCTAGAGATAGGGGGGAGAAAGAGAGGGTGATAGAGAGGGTGGGTAGAACGAGAGAAAAAGAGAGAGAGAGAGAGAGACGGACAGGGAGAGAGGGGGGCAGAGAAACAAAAAGAAAAAGAGAAAGAGAGCAATAGAATGAGAGAGAGAGCAATAGAATGAGAGAGAGAGAGAGAGCAATATAATGAGGGAGAGAGATAGCAATAGAATGAGAGAGAGAGAGAGAGAGAGAGAGAGAGAGCATTATAATGAGAGGGAGAGAGAGAGCAATATAATGAGAGGGAGAGAGAGAGAGCAATAGAATGAGAGGGAGAGAGAGAGCAATAGAGTGATAGAGAAAGAGAGCAATATAATGAGAGAGAGAGAGAGCAATATAATGAGAGAGAGAGAGAGCAATATAATGAGAGGGAGAGAGAGAGCAAAATAATGAGGGAGAGAGAGAGAGCAAAAAAATGAGAGAGAAAGAGAGAGAGAGCAAAATAATGAGAGGGAGATAGAGAGAGCAAGAGAATGAGAGGGAGAGAGAGAGAGATAAACACAAGCACAAAGCAAAATGCAGTGCTATCTGAGCCTAAGTCGACAGTACACCGTGGCTAACTATTTGACCATGGTTACTGATCAAAACCTTAGAAAACCTTGATAAAGTACAGGCTCAGTGAGCACAGCCTTGCCATTGAGAAGGGTAGACACAGGAAAGCCTGGCTCCCTGTAGAGGAAAGGCTATGCAACCACTGCACAACAGCAGAACCTGAGACTGAGCTACATTTCCTGACAAAATGTCAAAAATATAAAACAATTAGAGAGTGTCATTTCCCTAAATTTGAAACCCTTATTCAAGGTTTCAAAGACCTCTCTGATGAGAGTAGGCTACCAGTCCTGTTGGGGGAGGACGCAGAGAGCTGTGGGTTGGTAGCGCACTACATTGCTGTCTGCCATAAGATGAGGGACAGTGTCTGACAGACCAATCAACCTGCACATGTACTCTACTGTATGCTTATTGTTATTGTTGAATGTATGGTTATTTTGACCCTTGGTTATTGTTGTTACTGTTGTCCCGAGAGAGAGAGAGAGAGAGAGAGAGAGAGAGAGAGAGAGAGAGAGAGAGAGAGAGAGAGAGAGAGAGAGAGAGAGAGAGAGAGAGAGAGAGAGAGAGAGAGAGAGAGAGAGAGAGAGAGAGAGAGAGAGAGAGAGAGAGAGAGAGAGAGAGAGAGAGAGAGAGAGAGGAGGAGCATATTCGTCTGTGATAGATGAAAAGAGCCTTCCAAAGATGTACAGTGAATGAGTTCCACCTTATCAAGTTGGCAGCATTCTGCTCCTGGTGGAGATGTGCTTGGGTGAAGATCCTCATTCGTCATGCTACCGATGTGTCCCAAATGGCACCCTATACCCTATGGGTCCTGGTCAGAAGTAGTGCACTATAAAAGGAATAGTGGGCCGGTAAGGGATGCAGACGTGTGTTTAAAGAACATCATTGCTGGCCCAAACACAGCAGCAGAAATGCTACTGCCATTTTAAACCAGTCCCGTTTCGAGGGCTTTAGCAAAGCAACGAAAGCAAACTCTGTTGCCTTCGATAAGCAGGAACGCAGATTGATGTTAGTGGGTGTAATGCTCTGTTCTATCGCTCCTCTGGTGTACATCCACTAACTCTAGCCTGCCAACACACATACAGTACGCACAAGCACGCACGCAGGCAACCACACACATACACGAGAGCGCTGACAACAGATTCTAGGTTACAGTGTTGGGCTACACCACAGGAGGTTGTTGGCACCTTAAATAGGGAGGACGGGCTCGTGGTAGTGGCTGGAGCGGAATCAGGGGAGTGGTATCAAACACATCAAAAGACGTGGTTTCCATGTGTTTGATGCCCTTCGATTTGCTCCGTTTCAGCTATTATTACGAGCCGTCCTCCCTTCAGCAGCCCCCGCTGGGTTACAGTGTGCTGAATCGGCGTCTCACGCAACGCCTGACACACATGTGCACACACACTTTCAAACACACTGTCCTTGGAGCACACTGAAGCCACCCAGAGCAAAGAACCGTGCTTTAGAGAACAGTGTTTTTGGACACGGTGCTGAACAAGCCTTACAGTACGTAAAGAACTCTGATAGGGCTAAACCAAAACGGCACTATCACCACCATCCACACAAAACCCCTCACACAGACAACACAGTGGGCGTATTCAGGCAAACGGAGTGTTCAACAACTGCTTTTGACAAACGCGTTTAGAATGGTCAGGACATCCAAATGAAATATCACATTTGAACAAGTGTTCAGATCCTTTACTCAGTACTTTGTTGAAGCACCTTTGGCAGCGATTACAGCCTCGATACTTCTTGGGTATGACGCTACAAGCTTGGCACACCTGTATTTGGGGAGTTTCTCTCATTCTTCTCTGCAGATCCTCTCAAGCTCTGTCAGGTTGGATGGGGAGCATCACTGAACAGCTATTTTCAGGTCTCTCCAGAGAATTTCAAGTCCAGGCTCTGGCTGGAACACTGATGGACATTCAGATACTTTTTCCGAAGCCACTCCTGCATTGTCTTGGCTGTGTACTTAGGGTCATTGTCCTGTTGGAAGGTGACCGTTCACCCCAGTCTGAGGTCCTGAGCACTCTGGAGCAGGTTTTCATCAAGGATCTCTCTGTACTTCGCTCTGTTAATCTTTTCCTCGATCTTGACTAGTCTCCCAGTCCTTGCCGACAGAATGATGCTGCCACCCAATGCTTCATTGAGACGTGATGATTGGCATTCAGGCCAAAGAGTTCAATCTTGGTTTCATCAGACCAGAGAATCTTGTTTCTCATGGACTGAGAGTCTTTAGGTCCAAGCGGGCTGTCATGTGCCTTTTAGTGGCTTCCGTCTGGTCACTACCATAAAGGCTTAAATGGTGGAGTGCTGCAGAAATGGTTGTCCTTCTGGAAGTTTCTTCCATCTCCACAGAGGAACTCTAGAGTTCTGTCATAGTGACCATCAGGTTCTTGGTCGCCTCCCTGACCAAGACCCTTCTACGATTGCTCAGTCTGGCCGGGCAGCCAGCTCTAGGAAGAGTCTTGTTGGTTCCAAACATCTTCCATTTAAGAATGATGGCCTCTGTGTTCTTGTGGACCTTCAATGCTGCAGAAATGTTTAGGTACCTTTCCCTAGATTTGTGGCTTGACACAATCCTGTCTCAGAGCTCATCGGACAATTCCTTCCACCTCAAGACTTGGTTTTTGCTCTGACATGCACTGTCAACTGAGGGACCTTATATAGACAGGTGTGTACCTTTCCAAATCATGTCCAATCAATTGAATTTACCACAGGTGGAGTCCAATCAAGTTGTAGAAACATATTAAGGATGATCAATGGAAACAGGATGCACCTGAGCTCAATTTCAAGTCTCATTGCAAACGGGCTGAATACTTATGTAAATAAGGTATTTCTGTTTTTTAAAAACCTGTTTCGCTTTGTCATTATGGGGTATTGTGTGTAGATCGCTGAGGATTTTTTTGTACTTTATTCATTTTAGAATAAGGCTGTAGCATAACAAAATGTGGAAAAAGTCAAGGGGTCTGAATCCTTTCCGAAGGCACTGTAGCCACTCACTGATCATCCCTAAAGCCAAAACCTCATTTGGCTGCCTTTCCTTCCAGTTCTCTGCTGCCTGCGACTGGAACGAATTGCAAAAATCTCTGAAGTTGGAGACTTTTATCTCCCTCAACAACTTTAAACATCTGCTATCTGAGCAGCTAACCGATCGCTGCAGCTGTACATAGTCCATCGGTATATAGCCCACCCAATTTACCTACCTCATCCCCATACTGTTTTTATTTATTTACTTTTCTGCTCTTTTGCACACCAGTATCTCTACTTGCACATGATCATCCGATGATTTATCACCCCAGTGTTAATCTGCTAAATTGTAATTATTCGCTCCTATGGCCTATTTATTGCCTACCTCCTCATGCCTTTTGCACACATTGTATATAGATTCTCTTTTTTTCTTTTTTCCCCTACTATGTTATTGACGTGTTTATTGTTTACTCCATGTGTAACTCTGTGTTGTTGTCTGTTCACACTGCTATGCTTTATCTTGACCAGGTCGCAGTTGCAAATGAGCACTTGTTCTCAACTAGCCTACCTGGTTTAATAAAGGTGAAATAAAAAAATAAAAAAATAAAAGCCCAGGAGCGATCCCGGGGAGGAAGTAAGGAAGTAAGGCAGTGTCATCAGGGAGACGGAGACAGAGACGAGGCCTTTTATCGTCTGTGCCTTTAATCCATTATTCATTTCTCCACAAACAGGCCATAACAAACAATCAATCACCGTATGCCCTACATTAATAAACAAACCTGCCCGCTAAAGAAACTATGTAAAAGGAGAGGGAACATTCCATGGAATTCACTTTCCACTCTTTCTATCAACTACAACTTAACCTAGATATGTTCACAACAGCCACGCAGTTTCATTCACACAATAAGCAGTTTGTGTCCTTCAAGCAAAATGGATCTACAACCTGTGTGTGTGTGTGTGTGTGTGTCTACACCTGCAGGGGGATGCTTCTGCAGGGTTTGACTCTGACGCCCCACATCCCCAATTACACTCACACTGAGCTCTCAGCCTGTCAGCCAATCAGCAAGGCTCGCGCTCAAACTGGGCCTCTGGAATTGTCTATTGCAAATGTTGTTGCGAGAGAGAAAGAGAGCAAGAAATTGAGAGAGAGAGAGAGAGAGAGAGAGAGAGAGAGAGAGAGAGAGAGAGAGAGAGAGAGAGAGAGAGAGAGAGAGATTGCTGTTTGTTATGCTTCCAACCAATACAGAAGGGAGCTACACGGTCATTTACAATATGCAGTTATTTGATGCTATCTGTCACTCCTATTTCATGTGGCTCAAATGAACATCGATTAAGTGTCCGTTTCAATATATGGCCCCAGTCATCAGCATGACACATTCTCCTCTACGTCTGCAACTCTCTGCTGCTGCAGTCTTACAGTGAATGAGTCACAGGCTGTGTCCCAAATGGCACCCTATTCCCTATATAGTGCACTTCTTTCGACTAGGGCCCATAGGGCTCTGGTATAATAATAAAAAAGTGGTGCGCTATGTAGGGAATAGGGTGTCATTTTGGATACACTGTGACTTTAGCTGTAATCATGGCTGCTGAGGTATTAGCACACTCGGGAGGGATTTAAATAGTCTTTCCTGTTGATTACACTTTGATCTGCGGGAATCAATAGACAATAAGCAGGAATCGTACCACCACGGCTGACGACGAGCCGTTACAAGTAATCCATTGTTAGCTGTTAAACCCCACCAGGTAAAGCAAACTTGCATTAGAACAGAAGCAACTGAGGAAGAGGAGAAATTGTCCAAATAGTTTTTTTTCCTCTGGGTAGAAAGTACATTTCTTCTACGAATTGTGGGAGTGTCCTTTTACAGAGGACCGGGGCACGGCAGGGAACCACGTTGTGGAATGTTCAGAAGCAAATATGTCACATAGAACAAACATGCCTTTCTGACATGTACAATGAGAAATCATGTCAGGTCTATTCATGACATTTCTACCTGTAACGTTCAACACTATTTGAATACTGAATGTGGCCCTGCCGTGGTAGTGATGGGTTGTGGGGTGAGGTAGTGTCAGGGATGGGGGTTGGATGGGGAGGGTGGAGGGGGAAGGGGGTGAGAGCGGGAGGGAAGAGGGGTCGTCAAGGTATTGACCCGGATTGCATGCAAAACAGCAGCTGTCCAACAGTTATGTAATCAAATGGACTAATGCACACACACACACACACACACACACACACACACACACACACACACACACACACACACACACACACACACACACACACACACACACACACACACACACACACACACACACACACACACACACACACACACACACACACACACACACACCTCAGGGAGCACCTCAGGAAGCACCTCAGGGAGCACCTCAGGGAGCACCTCAGGGAGCACCTCAGGGAGCACCTCAGGGGGCACTACAAGGGGACGTGAGCAACAACTCTAAGCTAACTTCTATCTGGGGGCTTTAATCTCATTAAGGCAGATTCTCCAATACTCTGGAACCAAAAATGGTTCTCCTAATGGGGACAGCCGAAGAACTCCTTTGGAACTGCACTGGGCTGTGAGGCTGAGGCCATAGAATCAATGTGAGGCCATATAATCAATATGAGGCCATATAATCAATATGAGGCCATATAATCAATATGAGGCCATATAATCAATATGAGGCATAGAATCAATATGAGGCCATAGAATCAATGTGAGGCATATAATCAATATGAGGCTATATAATCAATATGAGGCATAGAATCAATATGAGGCCATATAATCAATATGAGGCCATATAATCAATATGAGGCATAGAATCAATATGAGGCCATATAATCAATATGAGGCCAAATAATCAATATGAGGCCATATAATCAATATGAGACATAGAATCAATATGAGGCCATATAATCAATATGAGGCATAGAATCAATATGAGGCATAGAATCAATATGAGGCCATAGAATCAATATGAGGCCATATAATCAATATGAGGCATAGAATCAATATGAGGCCATATAATCAATATGAGGCCAAATAATCAATATGAGGCCATATAATCAATATGAGACATAGAATCAATATGAGGCCATATAATCAATATGAGGCATAGAATCAATATGAGGCATAGAATCAATATGAGGCCATAGAATCAATATGAGGCCATATAATCAATATGAGGCATAGAATCAATATGAGGCCAAATAATCAATATGAGGCATAGAATCAATATGAGGCCAAATAATCAATATGAGGCCATAGAATCAATATGAGGCCATATAATCAATATGAGGCCATAGAATCAATATGAGGCCATATAATCAATATGAGGCATAGAATCAATATGAGGCCATATAATCAATGTGAGACATAGAATCAATGTGAGACATCGAATCAATATGAGGCATAGAATCAATATGAGGCCATATAATCAATATGAGGCCATAGAATCAATATGAGGCCATATAATCAATATGAGGCATAGAATCAATATGAGGCCATATAATCAATGTGAGACATAGAATCAATGTGAGACATAGAATCAATATGAGGCATAGAATCAATATGAGGCCATATAATCAATGTGAGACATAGAATCAATATGAGACATAGAATCAATATGAGGCCATATAATCAATATGAGGCATAGAATCAATGTGAGACATAGAATCAATATGAGGCATAGAATCAATATGAGGCCATAGAATCAATATGAGGCATAGAATCAATATGAGAAATAGAATCAATATGAGGCATAGAATCAATATGAGACAGAATCAATATGAGGCCATATAATCAATATGAGGCCATATAATCAATATGAGGCCATATAATCAATATGAGACATAGAATCAATATGAGGCCATATAATCAATATGAGGCATAGAATCAATATGAGGCATAGAATCAATATGAGACATAGAATCAATATGAGGCCATATAATCAATATCAGGCCATATAATCAATATGAGGCCATATAATCAATATGAGACATATAATCAATATGAGACATAGAATCAATATGAGACATAGAATCAATATGAGGCCATATAATCAATATGAGACATAGAATCAATATGAGACATAGAATCAATATGAGGCCATATAATCAATATGAGACATAGAATCAATATGAGACATAGAATCAATATGAGGCCATATAATCAATATGAGACATAGAATCAATATGAGACATAGAATCAATATGAGGCCATATAATCAATGAAATGAGATAAAAACACAGCATACACAGAAGCACATACAGCATAGTCATTAGCATACACACAAAACCACGCTCAATTTACAGCTATCTAGATATGTGTCCAGCTCTTTTGAAGGGGGACATGCAAGCCAGCTGTCATGTGGGTAAGTCCAGCTTGCTCCAGAGCAATGCTCCATAGAACTGCAGACTGCCTTGGAAGGCCATGTCTTTTTGAACTGATGTATGGTGGGAAGCCACACTGTGGCGCAGTAGTCCAGGGGAAGTTATCGTGGCGTGGTAGATTGTCAGGAGGATGTCCTTGGAGACGAAGCCCCTTGCCCTTGTAAGAGTGCCAAGCCCAGACAGCAGTTTCCCTGTGACCAGGCCGGCGTGTTCAGTCCAGTGTAGGTGTGGGTCCGACTTCATCCCTAGGTACTTTACTCGTACATACGTGTTTTGTCTGCCTGTTATTGTGATCCTTGCGTGTGTCTCAAATGTTGCTGGTTGCCAAACAGGACTACCCTGGTCTTCTGAGGCAGATGGTTTGTTGTTAGTACCACCATCTGTAGAGCATACGGACTACACAAATAAAGTGTGACCGAATGTCACGGTTGGACGTTGAATAAGAGTCTCATTGAGCAAAATCCGTTTCAGTGGTTTGGATGGGCTAAGGTCAGCGCTGCTAGGCAGGTGCAGTGTAGTCCTGACGACAAACGCTTGATCACTCCTCATCGCCTCATCATGTAGTAATCCCAGCTACAGTGATTATACACTAGCCCACGGTACCGCTCTGAATATAGCCTCGTTTTATTGTTGCTCTTTAATTATTTGTTCTTTTTCTATTTTCTTCTTTTTATTTATTTAAAAACTATTTTTTTTAAACTTCATAAATACTTTCTAAATACTTATTTTTCTTAAAACTGCATTGTTGGTTAAGGACTTGTATCTAAGCATTTCCCTTTAAGGTCTACCCATGTTGTATTCGGCGCATGTGACACATAACATTTGGTTTGATTTATACCCGAGCACACGAAGTCACACCGCAGGACTGGGATCCTATAAGCATCCGTGCTCATCATTTCACATGATCGTCATTGCCGAGAGTTGATTGTCTTTCTGAATGAGTGCGTACAGTAGCTGGCATGACGAAGAGTGTGTGTGTGTCACACCGAGGACAGGGTTGAGTTGGAGTGTTAGGTTAGTCGTTTGTTGTGTGTGTATGTGTGTGCGTGTTTGTGTGTATGTGTGTGTGCCTGCACGTGTGTGTGTGTGTGTGTGTCTGTTAGGTTCTGCCTGCCAAGCCCCCTCCCTGTAGAAGATGTATCTTAAAGAGACAGAGCTGGAGAGCTGGGGTATCCTCTCAGTTCTACCACTCTAATCTCCTCTGTGTTCGCACTGGGGATTTCTGTTCTCCCCAGGGACCAACACACACGCTAAAAACCTCCCCTTCTCTCCCTTTTTTTCTTCTCTTCCTCTATTCTTCTGCATCCTTCTCATATTTATCCTATCATACCTAACCTTTCTTGTTCTCTCTCTCTCTCTCTCTGTTGTTCTGCAGTGGTTGCACAGCCTTTCCTCTACAGGGAGCCAGGTTTTCCTGTGTCTATCCTTCTCAGTGTGTTAGTAAAACAGGTTTGTGAACTCAGCCCCAGGATCAGCTGGATGAGGGGACTTTTCTTTGCTCAGCTTTTGGCATTGCAGGGCTTGGTAGGGATATAAGAGGGGGTCACTGTATTTTAGATGTTTCCAAAACTTAATTGCTCTTTTTTGAGTTTTTATTATTAGTGGATATTGGCCTAATTCTGCCCTGCATGCATTGTTTGTAGTTTTCCTCTGGACATGTAGGAGAATCTTACAGAACTCTGCATCCAGGGTTTCAATGGGGTGTTAAAGTGCAATTGGTTCAATGACATATTCAATTCGTTTTAGCCAAATTTGAATAGGTATTTCAATTTGAATTTATTTTTTAATGGCGTAGAATGCCCTGCGTGCTTTCTCTCTCAGTTCATTCACTGCCTCATTAAGGTGTCCAGTTGAGCTTTTTTTTAAACCCAAGTAATTATAGTGTGTGCAGAACTCTACATATTTTGTACCAATTGAGAACTTTGGTCTAATTCCCTGAGATCTGGATCTTCTCTGGAAAATCATTATTTTAGTATTTTTGGGGTTTACTGCCTCTCCCTCTCTCTCCCTCTCTCTCCCCCTCTCCCTCTCTCTCTCTCTCTCTCTCTCTCTCCTTCTCCCTCTCTATCTCTCCTCCCTCTCTCCCCCTCTCCCTCTCTCTCCCGCCCTCTCCCCTTCTCCCTCTCTCTCCCTCTCTCTCCCCTTCCCCCTCTCTCTCCATCTCCATCGTGAAATTCATCCACAAGGCTAATAGAATGTTATGACAACATACGAGACAGTTTAAGGCGCTACAAGTGATGTGTTGGCACTACACATGCCACTAATGTTTGTAAAATGTCAACGTTTGAATGGAAACATCCATCAATCATCCCTGTCTTTCTTTTAACAGCCCCCCAGATCAAACAAAGGACGTTTCTCAAGGCGCCAACCAAATCAACGGGAATAAAGTTGGAGAAAACGCAGTATCCATCCCCCTCTGAAAGAGTTCGTTCTAGCTTCCAACCCACTCATTTTTCTGTGTGGAAATGACAGTGGTTGAAGGAAAGTGTCAGTGTACGCTACGGTTACATTACAATGGAGATGACTGATGGTTTAAAAAAAAATGTCGTGTGAACTCCCACTGCACTCTAGGTAGAACCCACTCTTTCGCTCACTGATGCCCACTCCAACATGTACATTACTTGTCCGCCCTTACCTCTCTCATCCACAGCCATAACGGGTCTGTAGCTGATCACAGGTCACCTGGCAGCTTGAATGACCACTGACACTGTTAGGGGCCTGACTGACTGACCAATACACAAGATGATAAAAGATGATGTGATTGGTAGAAAAAACAGCTGAGTGACTGACTGGATGAATGGCTGACTGGGGTTTCTACCCTGTTGTCTACAGTAAGGCAGCACTTGAATATAAAGCACTGTACTGGCTGCAGCTGGATTTTTCTAGTTCTCCCCATCCGTGCTGTGGCTCTCCCATCACACACACACATACGCACACACTAGCGCAGAACACGCCCCCTCGCGTCGTCGACAGCTCTCGCTTCACTTCTCCCTCTACATCCTCATTCTACCACCTCTCTCTCTCAATTTCAATTAATCTCTCTGTCTCTCTCTGTCTCTCTCTGTCTCTCTCTGTCTCTCTCTGTCTCTCTCTCTGTCTCTCTCTCTGTCTCTCTCTCTCTCTCTCTTCCTCTTTCTCTCTCTCTCTCTCTTCCTCTCTCTCTCTCTCTCTCTCTCTCTCTCTCTCTCTCTCTTAATTCTCTTACTTCTCTTGTGTTACCCTCTCTTTCCTTTTTGGTAAATCCCTGTACCCCAGCATCCTTCAAAATGCTCTTCATTCCCCACTGTTTCGGCTCTCTTCTTCGCACCCTCCTTCATGGTATATCCTTATGCCTCCACCTTATTATCCTCCTCTCATCCATCCCCTCTTTTTCCTCATCCCCCCCCTATGTTTATGAGGGTCATTATTGTTTAAATCTGTTCATCTCTCCACAGTGAGATAGGGGTGAGGCAGATCGCCCCCAGGCCACACAGGTCTTTACAGACAAATCATTTTTCTAAACCACAATCACTCACACAAACACTGAACTGCTCCTTGGAGGAACACAGCGGAATGAACAACAACACAGAGAGCGAAACAGACCAAGCATCCATTTTCAATTAGCAATCCCTTCTGTCCCTGTTTTCTCTCTAGAAGAGAAAGAGACAATAGCCAAAGCAAAAAACGTCCTGACATCAGCTAGTCTCATCTCTACATGACACAATGCTTTTACTATCCTGTTTGACAAAGAGGGATAAGCTACGCTTTTTTAATTAAAACTGTGGCATGTCCTAGGATTTTCATTGCGTGTGTGCCGTGGAGAAAGGGAAATCTCTCTCTCCCATCACTCTCTCGCTCTCTCTTTCCCTCATCACTCTGCTTCTGGGTGGAAGGGAAGCTCCACAAAAAAATGTCAAGGGATACACAGGATACAAGTCTTAAACAATACAGTGAAATTCTTACGTTGAGAGCTCTGTCCAACAATGAATGCAGTGATAATAGTACTAATATAGATAATTAGTTTTTTTTAAATAAGTAAGAATAAAAAACACACAAGAACTATGATGAGAGTTAAAGAAACACAAAAACACAAGTACCTTATTCAATGTGCAGAGGTACTGGAGTGGTTTAAGTGACCAGCTCTCACAGTCTCACGTTAGAATTAGAAGTTCATCCATGTTTCTCAAACATTTTGAAGTTGTTCCAAACGTCAAATTTCAAAGTGTTGAAAGTGATGTTTTTTTTTTTGGGGGGGGGGGGGGTTAAGTTCAGGCATTACCTCTAAATGGTTACGGTAAGGGCTAAGGTTTGTGATAAGCTTAAAACAAAAATATAAACAAATACTTTCAATAGCTGGATTTGAACTTGCAACCTTTGGAATCAGGGGCAGATGCGTACACCCACAGCGCCCTAGCAAAACAGAAACAGGTTAAAGGTTACGGCGCTCACTGCTGCCTCTAGTGGCCAGTTTTCATGTCATCTCCCGACGTCCTCAGACATGGATGGACGTCGAATACTGACTTGTACCACGGGTGACCTGGCTGGTTGATACATAAAAAGTGACTGGTAGTAGGATATCTAAATATTTATGGTAATATACTAATGTTATTAGTAACCAGTAGCAGGATAAATAGATATATACTAATGGTAATCAATGAACAGCAGCATAATGGAGGAATACAATTGAATCAATAATAATTTTACTAGCAGCGTGGATGGACATAGAGTCAGTCTGGATAATCTGTGGGAGAGGGAGAGCAGTTCCGTACCGTTGTCCAGCACAAACAAGGCGGCTAATAAAATGATGAAGACAGAGAGAGGGAAGTGATGAAGACCTGGAACACCCAGAGGGGTTGGAATGTAATGGAGCAGAAAGGCAAGCCCTGGTCTCAGGGGCAGACCCAACAGCATCCACACAACACAACACACCCCTGCAAACGTAAACACAGTGGCGCAGCCCACATTGAGATTCATCCATTCAGAAATAAATAGAGGGGAGATAAGTAGAGGGCACTCTGAATGGAAATCTTACTGCTCTCTCTCCCTCTCCACCCCTTGAGTCTGTCTCTCTGCTCTCTCACATAGGTCTTACCCCAAACACCAGTTTCGATACGTTTGTATTCTCTCTCCCTCTCTCCCTCTGTCTCTGTCTCTGTCTCTGTCTCTGTCTCTACGTTTCTCCCTCTCTTTTTAGCATCTGTTCAACATTCTGCTGAAAAAGGTCAGTATGCCTGCTGTGGACAAACAGTATGTGGGGATATGTAGATAATAGTATTGCCATCAGTGATCACTAAGTAGCTAAGTCCCTCTGTAGAGCAGGATAGAGAAGCATGTACGCTCATGTGTCGGCACACACACACAGAAACACACACACACAGACACACAGAAACACACACACACACACACACACACACACACACACACACACACACACACACAGACGCAAACACACACAGAAACACACAGACACACACACAGAAACACACAGAAACACACACAGAAACACACAGAAACACACACACACACACACAGAAACACACACACACACAAACACACAGAAACACACACACACACACACACACACACACACACACACACACACACACACACACACACACAGAAGCACACACACAGAAACACACACACAGAAACACACACACAGAAACACACACACACAGAAACACACACACACAGAAACACACACACACAGAAACACACACACACACACACAGAAACACACACACACACACAGAAACACACACACACACACACACACACACACACACACACACACACACACACACACACACACACACACACACACACACACACACACACACACACACACACACACACACACACACACACACACTAGTGTAGAGGAGGAAACATGAGCACTCCACTGATTAAGCCCTGTACATGATCAGACCTCCTGTCTATGTTGTCACGGAGCACCAGGTTAGAAGAGTGTTCCGCCGTACAGCACTTCCGCGTGTCTCTGCCTCAACAAAACGAATAAGCTCCCACTCCAGGGTTCATTGAATCACTGATGCTCGTGTCCAGCTCACGACCTCGTGCTCTAGCCAAACAAAGTGACAACGACAAAGGCCATTTATTTTCCTCATGCTGACAGCAAAAGGCACAAATGTCACACACTCATGGGATGTTTTATGCAGAGTGAGTCAGTGGGGAGAAGTAGTCTGAAATGGTACCCTGCTCCCTGGTCTAAATAGGGAACTACTCTTGACCAGGGCCCATAGGGCACTACTTAAAAGTAGTGCATTTGATAGAAAATAGGTTGCCATTTCAGACGCAGGTACTCGACTCTCCAACTATTCTTTCATAACGCATAGGAAACAAACCGTGGCGTAAACCGTGGGGTGATATTGCATGCACAGTGTAGTGACAGGGAGAAGCGAGGAGGTGCTGAGGCTGACAGCGAGTGAGATAGACGTCTTGGGATACAGGACCTGACAGATGATTGACAGATAGGTGGCTACCGGCCAGTCCATCATAGACCTGTGCTGTATGAATAGCCTGAGTGTCATTGGATTTACACCCCTCTGCAGCAACACATAGAGTAGCCCTACGGAGACACAGCTTGACAGATGCTGTTCCAAAGAGGCGCACACCCGTGTTTGTAATCTTTCTAAAGACCGAGGCCAATGATATGGAGGCACGATGGGGAGCAATGGCGGCTCTGGCGTGCCGATCCGCCCCCTTGTCTGTTTCTCAGAAGACACCCTAAAAACAGAGGAAGCGGAGGGTAAATCTCTCCCTGCGGTGGTGCGGCTGCTTCCTACAGGGGGGGTTGAGTGCTGTCAAGCTGGAGATCAAATCAACTGTCCCCTCTCCCGCACCGGGCTGTACATGAAGCTGTACGGAGGTGTATCACCATTTATCCTTCAGAGAGACAGCCTACTCACCGACACATGTACATACATATCCCACAGTTCCCCGGCTCTCTACCAGCCAATCACAGGAAAGCCAACAGAGAGAGGTTAAGAGCTCGTCCGAGAGGGCGCCGTGCACCGTCACTGATCTATAAATCCCCTGGCATCCCAAATAACTTCTCCTTAAGTGACCAGGACGAAACAATCTGTTCAGACACTGTACTGAATGAGTGGAAGACAAACATTTGCATGGAATGATTTATCTAATTTGCCTGTGTGAATGACTACGAACACATCTACAAGCACAAGTAAAATGGAGTCAAAGCACATTTTTCACTGGAGGTGTTTCTCCCTCAAAGTCCAAGGTGACTGGTGTCCCACACATTAGAGCATATAATAACTGAGTTCACAGAAGAGGGAAGAAGAGAGCTTGGTTCCCATCCAGAGGCATGCAAGAGTGAGTAAAAGGTGTGAATCAATGCTCTGTCTGTCCGTGACAGAAACCCAACATCACACACCTCCCGCTCTTGTTGAGAGACAGCGAGGGAGCAAGGAGGATAAGAGAGGCAGTAACGGAGGGAGGTAGGCGTCGAAAGGAAGAGTGCAGAAAGAGGGGTGTGATAGAGGGAGTAACAGAAGACAAGGCCGTTCTGAGTCATTGAGCGTTCTGACAGTACGGTGATGAGTCAGAACGAATTGGAGGGGCCCTCGAAGGATCATGTCCTCTTCACATGTGCCTGATGAAAATACAAGAGTGAGGCCCTTCTATTCCAACACGGAACAGCTCATGAGTCACTCAGTAAGCGTGGAGGGGGGGCTAACAGTGTGGGGGCAGATCAATGTGTTTGCCTGTGATACAAACACAAACACAATCCCACAGAGAGAGAGAGAGAGACTGAGAGAGTGGAGTAGGCAACCGCAACTCTATTACGGCTCAGTCTTGTTGTAGCACAGCATTACCCGGCTCCACCAAATCCGGCTCCGCTCGCATCAGTTGCTCAGCGGCTCCTGCGCTCTCCATCCCAGCGAGGCCCTGGGGACACCTGCCTTGCTGACTGACCTATTTAGATCCAGGGTTTTACGGGCAGAGGTGGAATGTGCCAGGGAAATCACCCGTCCCAACCAATCACGTGGTTCGCGCCGCATCGCTCCATCTTGATTCGCAAAGAGCTCTCTGTGGGACACAGAGATGTTATACCTGTCCTGCCAAAGATAGATAACCTGCTACAGGCTGTACTGTACTGACAATGTATTTCAATTCCCAACCCTAGCCTGGAAGCCTACGCCATATAATTACATACAGAATCTTTCATTGAGAAGGTCTCTATCGCCTGCACATGCTTTGTCGTCTGAGAATATATAGTACGACTGTGAAATGTCTTTCACTCCCCCTCCAATCTCTGAAGTAGGGAGGCTCTCTCTCTCTTTAGCTTCATGGTTCCCAGGAGGGCCACTCTCTCTAAACCCTCCATTACGGCTGTATGGCACTTCTCAAGACAACAACAACCACTGTCTAAATGGGGTCGGCATACCCGCACGCGTGTGCTCACACACACACACACATATATATGCAAGCATGAACATACACACACACACGCAGGCATGTACACACACCCCGGGTGAGCACTTGGCACCAGGGGCAAAACGTTTTGCTGGAGAGAAGACATTAGTTCCTTCAGACCGAAATCCCACACACACCTGAGGGACAAACAACCCATTTTGCAAAAGCCCCACTCTTTAGAGTTCTCCTTTAATGCATCCTTATCATTCTGTGGCGCACCAACTGGCCCGTGCATAGATGGCCCCTTACACATATGGAATCCATTAAGGTAAGAGCTACAGTTGAAGTCAGAAGTTTACATACACCTTAGCCAAATACATTTAAACTCAGTTTTTCACAATTCCTGACATTTAATCAGAGTAAAAATTCTTTGTCTTGGAAGACTGGGAAGATAGCTTGGAGTATATCCACACCTGCTCCATTAACTCCAGACATCGGCTCATACAATTCAAAGTATTACACAGATTACACTATTCCAAAACCAAACTGCATAGGATATTTCCTGATACATCCCCTATGTGTGATAAATGTCAGGCTGCACAGGGTACACTTCTCCACTGCTTTGCCCTATGCTCTAGCTTGTATGGTTACTGGTGTGGAATTTTTAGGATCCTCTCTGAAGTTCTGGAGACTTCAATTGACCCAGACCCGCTTCTGATAATCCTGGGAGTGTCTGATTCCCTAATCGGATTAACCAACCCCCAAAAACAACTCATCTCTTACAGTCTCATTTCGTCAAAAAAACGAATCTTGTTGTTCTGGAAAAAGAAGGAAGCGCCCACTACCAAATTATGGCTCAGCGAATTGGCAAACACTGTACACTTAGAAAGGATTAGATATATTCTGAACAATAAATTATCAACATTTGATCAGATCTGGCAGCCTTTCCTCTCTTACTTGGACCATTCGGCGCTGTGAAATTTGTACTTTTTAACGCACTCTCAATTGTAATATTTTAATCCACCACTGGGCAGCACGTGCTGGCACCGCCACCCGAGCAGTAGGGAGGGGAATAAGGGGAAGGGATAAAGGGGGGGAGGGATAAAGGGGGGGAATAAGGGGGGTGTGACACCCACCCTCTTTCTTTCTACCTGTCCTTGTTCTGTATGTCTTGTTTTGTAATAATTGTTTTGTACCCAGAATTCTGGATCTTTTTATTTCTGTCTGCTCTTTTATGTTTAGTTAAAAATTGTATACCTGCCTTTCATACCTATACACCATTCCTGTGTGTGTTCAATAAAAAATATTTGAACGACAAGTACCCCCCCCCCCCCCAAAAAAAAATAAAATAATAATAATTCTCTGTCTTAGGTCAGTTAGGACCACTTAATTTTAAGAATGTGAAATGTCAGAATAATAGTAGAGAGAATCATTTATTTCAGCTTTTATTTCTTTCATCACATTCCCAGTGGGTCAGAAGTTTACATACACTCAATTAGTATTTGGTAGCATTGCCTGTAAATTGTTTAACTTCTTATGGCTGCAGGGGCAGTATTGAGTAGCTTGGATGAAAAGGTGCCCAGAGTAAACTGCCTGCTCCTCAGTCCCAGTTGCTAATATATGCATATTATTATTAGTATTGGATATAAAACACTCTGAAGTTTCTAAAACTGTTTGAATGATGTCTGTGAGTATAACAGAACTCATATGGCAGGCAAAAACCTGAGAAAAAAATCCAACCAGGAAGTGGGAAATCTGAGGTGTGTAGGTTTTCAACTCATCGCCTATCGAATACACAGTGGGATATGGGTCAGTTTGCACTTCCTACGGCTTCCACTAGATGTCAACAGTCTGTAGAACCTTGTCTGATGCTTCTACTGGGAAGTGGGGCCGAATGAGAAGGGAAGGAGTAAGGTCTATCATGAGCTGACCATGCGCATTCACATGAGGGAGCTCTGTTCCATCGCACTTCTGAAGACAATGGAATTCTCCGGTTGGAACGTTATTGAAGATTTATGTTAAAAACATGTCTTCTCTTATTTTGCCGTTCCAATCGATAGAGGCAGTTTTTCAATTTGCGACCAAGCTTTAACTTCCTGACTGATGTCTTGAGATGTTGCTTCAGTATATCCACATAATGTTTCTTCCACATGATGCCATTTATTTTGTGGAGTGCACCAGTCCCTCCTGCAGCAAAGCACCCCCACAACATGATGCTGCCACCCCCATGCTTCACGGTTGGGATGGTGTTCTTTGGCTTGCAAGCATACCCCTTTTTCCTCCAAACATAACGATGGTCATTATGGCCAAACAGTTCTATTTTTGTTTCATCAGACATTTCTCCAAAAAGTACGATCTTTGAACCCATGTGCAGTTGCAAACCGTAGTCAGCCATTCCTCATCCACATCTCCATTGCGCTGTGGTCAAAATCCATGCACTATTGCCCCCTCCCCCTCTCTCCCTCCCAGGTCTAGGGAGGAGGCAGGAGGGAGGAGGGCGCAGATGGAGCGAGGAGAGAGGCAATGTGAGGTGACATGGATTATCTCATTCCTGGTTTTACGGAGCAATGCGCTACAGTATTCTCTACGTAGCCACAGAATGCTTGGCGAGAGATGTCAGCTGTGACGCACGGAAACCACCATCAATATTGCAAGACACAAAGTTAGGAGCGGGGAGTTGAGAACTTGCGGCGTGTTTTGAGCTGCGTAATGAATGATGACTAATTTGCTGCACAGCCGGTGCAACACAGCAAACTTGTCTGTCTTGCAATTTCCTCCTTACCACTGTAAATATTACATGGCATCTAAAAATAACATTGCTGGAGTTACGTTGGTTGAATAAGTTAGGAGCTGGGCTGTGCCGGGCAGGGCAGGGCAAGGCAAGGCGCTTGGGCATTGAGGGCGTGGGCAGTTGGTTCTGTATGAGGGGAAAGGAGGAGGAGCATGAGGAGGAGGAGGATGGGGGGAAGGAGGAGAAAGAAGAGGAGGTGGGCAGCATGAGATGGGGACTCCATTAAAAAGTTGAACGACAGGGAAAAATTTAGATTTCCCGCGTGAATAGACATACCCAAATGTTCGTTTGCCTTCTCCCAAGTTGGGCTCACTCGCTCAGAGGAAGAACAAATCGATTCTTTGTCTGGAGAGGTCAGAAAATATGACACGTCCCTCCCTATGCAAAAGTGGGGTCTGAAACCTGACACTTCAAGGTGAGAGTGAAGGCGGAGAGCAATCAGACG